>NW_023270739.1:10286362-10388720 GCF_011800145.1 Mirounga leonina | reverse complement strand
GGGGGGTGGGGGAGGGCACGTGCGGGCGGAGTTTTCAATCCGGAGCTATTTTCGCAGGGCTGGGAACCGCTCTCACAGGCTCCACGCTTCCCTGCTCCCCCTTTTCTTTGAGGATCTATATTTGGGGACAGTACATTCCTAAGAATAGAATCACTGAGTTAAAGGGTAAAAGCACAATTTATAGTTCCTGTGGCGAACTCGCTGCTTACTCTCCAGCAAGAGCGCTGTTGGCGTTGCCAGCAATTGGGCTCCAACAGCCACTGATGGAGCCGTGACTGCATCCCAGCGCGGAGCCGGCCGCCTCCCCTTCCGCGCTCCCGTTTCAACAGCCCGCGGCGCTCCGTTCGCCCCATTGCGTTGACGAGAAGAGTGAGGTCGCGGCAAGTAAAGCAACCTGCCCCTACGCGCTATCACTATTTTGAGCTGTATTTGAGACAGAGCAGGGAGAAGATTCTAAGTCCCCGAATCCCCCCCGGTTCTGCTGCGTCTGCTGAATTATTCAGATCTCTGAGTTATCCCACCCCGCTAGGACAGCTTCCACGTATTAAGATAACCACAGACCAGGGATGAGACTGCGTACTTCTCTGTTATGTAAACCAGCACATCCTCCCAAGTCCATGGTCAGCCAGCCAATCGAAATCTGAGCAAGGCATGGATCTGCCCAGTCTATAGATGAAAGCAATGAAGCCCAGGGAAGTGACTTCCCTCACCAGTTCCACAGATTATAAACTTATCCATCAATAAATGGATCTGAACAGAGAGGGTGGTCTCCGACACCAAAGCATTTCACTGCAAGGCTGGCCTGCCCCAAACAGTTACCACCACCAGGTGGGTGGCAAGGAAGGCAGGAGGTTTCCAAAGATGGTGGTGAGAAAAGTCAGCATTCCATTTCGGTTCAGCTTCCCCGGCTGTGTAGTTTGACAAGTGCTGTGTTTATTTCAATGCCATCCGAGTAGCTGCATAAATACATGTCCTTCTGAGGGCTGCTTCCCATTACACGAACAAGGAGCACAAGGATCAGCCCACGTCCCCGCACAGGCCTCCAGCCGACCCGTCTAGTGGTGCCTAAGAGGGGTCCTCTCATCAGAGCCTGGAAGAGAACAGGAAGGCCTCTCTCAGGGGTAGCCTGTGCGGTGCGGAGGGAGCAGAAAGGGCACAGTTCCTAGAAAGCAGAAGGAGCTCCCTTCTAAGGGCAAGAGCATCAGGATGGGAAAGAAGCCACAGGTTCAAGTCCTGGCTCTGCCAGTTAACTCCATGTGTGACCTGGGGCAAGTCAGTCTTGGCCTCGTGAAGACTCATAGATTATAAGACAAATAACTTGATGTAATTTCAGACTCTCCTCTGGAGGCAGCAGGCGAGACTCTAGTAAAAGTTGACAGAATCGCTTTAAAGAAAGGAAAAGATTCAGCAAACCAAGACCAGATACCCGGGTCCCAGATCATTTGCACAACTAACCTACGTATCTTAGAAGTCCTCTGCCTCAAAATACACAGACAGAAACCCATGGGTTGGCCCTTTTCTGCCCTAAGGCAGCGACCATCATAGATTCTTTTAGATCCGACACCAGCTCACATCTTGGTAATAACTGCAGGTCGAAAGCAGCCTGAAAAAGAAATCATTACCTCCATCATCAAGTAAGAATGCTATCATCTCAGGAGATCCAGAATTGACACAGGAGACCAATTCCAGCTGAAGAACCTTATGACTGATAAATGGGATGGAGAAAAGGAAAAACCCACCCCAGCTTCCCTTCCTCACGGTCCTACCACTAGAAGGATGGGTCTTTTTCCTTGTCATCCTGCCAGTTGCTAGAGGGAGACCTCCTGGGATCACACCTGCCCTCTGGCACAGCAGCCTGACCATTTTGACTAGGCGTCCATCACTGAAATACAGGGAATGCCCAAGTGAGTATGAAAAGCATCCAAGCCACATATAACAAAATTCATAAAGTCAAGTTTGGCTTTGCCAGAGAGGCTCTTTTCATTGTAACTTAGAAAGTCTCCAGGTGTTAACAGCTGGAAATGGTTATAGGGCTCCTCTTGCTGGGGTTTATGGCTACATTTGCAGTACACAACCAAGATCTTCCAAGCACGCAAGACTCCAGAGACATATGCATCATTCCCCACTCCTTTCTCCAATTGCTCTGGCTTCCCAGCCAACCTTCCTCTTTGCTCCCAGTTCTTTGGAATCAACGGAACTTAAAAAAAAAAAAAAAAAGAAAAGAAAAGAAAAAAAAGAATCAAGCTGCTTTTTGGGGGGGAAAAAAAAAGGTGTCAATTTGTAAATTCCCTACTTGGCCCTGTCTACCTGCAAAGATACAGAAAAATCTAGAAGTAAAAGAAGAGGATTGTTGTTTCCCTTTTTAGTTTCCAGATGGAGCTGCCTCCCACAGGCTACCCACACTCCCAAGTGGTTGATGTCACTGTTGTGATTTTGGTAGTACCGTGCAGGCCCTGGGGCGAGTACCCCCATAAAAATCCACAAGAGTTAGCACATCTGAGAAAGCCAGAGATAGAAACAAGGGAACCAATGGGTGTCTGGCTCTGGAAATGTCCACAGAATCACCGAGCAGAGACCACCAGCAAACGGACGTTTGTGCACACGGGCCGACTGGACCGGACCTCCGCAGTAGTGAGGCTGAGAATGATGCAGCCCCAAATACCGCCCCACGGGACCCTCAGAAAGAACCCCCTTGGCCATTTCCTGGGAAGGAAGGGCTCAAAATTCATGAACCACGTGGTCTGGAGGAGGTTGGCACTGTGGTGTGACTGGCCTCCACACACAGAAGAGAAGTTGTTGACACCCAGCGGAGCTGCTATTTGAACAAGAATGTAATCAGCAGGACTGGGCACGAGGCACCGGGTCTACCTACCAAGAAGGTCGTGGTGGTGGTGGTGGGGGGGGGTGGAGAAGGAGATGTACGGGGAGACCTGGCTGGGGACTCCAACCGGAACCACTTCTACTCGGTCTGGTCGGGATTCCCACCATGGGCCACGTCCTATAAGCTGGACATTACACGCCTTCTTGACTCACAGTGCCTGTCCTCAGGGGACTGTCACTGCATTTGGTTACCAGTGCTGCCGTAAGAAAGCATTCCAGACCAGAGGCCTTCAACACAGAAATGTATGTCCTCACAGTTCTGGAAGCTGGGGTCCCAGATCAAGGTGTCAACAGGGTTGGTTTCTTTTCAGGTCCCTCTCCTAGCCTTGCAGAGGGCCCTCTTCCCCCTGTGTGTCTGCATCCTAATCTCCTCTGCTTGTAAGGACACCGGGAACACTGGATTAGGGCCACCCACGTGATCTCATTTTACCTCAGTTGCCTCTTTAAAGACCTTATCTCAAAATACAGTCACAGTCTGAGGTACTGCGTACGAGGTCTTAAGCCAAAGCATTTTGAAAGTAACAAAATTCAACCCATAACAGTCATTACCATCTTTATACCACTGAGGAACAAGACACACCCAGGAAGGTGAAGCTGCTCACCAGAGGGCCACAGGTCCAAACAGAGTGAGCACGGGACTTTTATCTGAGATCTAACTTTATCCCAAGTAGTCATTTGCATTAAGCAGGCCAAGACTGCTCAAGGATTAAAACGGTTGTGTTGTTGGCTGTTGAGCCAGTAACTGCCTATCATTATGACTCATTCTCCTCTATTCAGGGTTGTCTAGACACCATAGTTGAGTGGAGCTACCCATTCTCCATCGCAATGCACTAATTTTTAAAAAACCTTCATTACAAGCCATTCAGCTGTGGGATCACAACTCTCAGTTGCCCCCATGTGATTGATGCCTGTTCTCCAAATTGGATTTCATGCTTCCTAAGAATCTTTTGATGGTGCCTTGTGGAAAACCTTGCACATAGTGGTTTCCTGGTCAATATTCGCTAAATGCATGAATGTACACGTGAATGGACGGAGTGATCAACGTAACCTCAAAAGACCCTTCCCGGTTTTAATTAAGTTCCATGATTTTGTTCTAGAACACACTGGGACAGCTGCTTGGCAGTGGAGGATTACATCAGACCCCAAACCATACCTTTCTTCTCTAAAGTGTATCTTCCTCCTACCCAGCCCACAGATCAGGGCAGCAGAGCCCACGGAAACATTGCAAGGATAAGCTGCCTTTGAAAATAATGGCCTTGGTCCAGGTACAGAATGATGGAAAACCCCAAGACCAATTAAACTTTGCCCTTAGAATTAATCCCAACACTACTTTGATATACTTTCTTCTCTTGCCAAACACCTGCTAGGCGGAAAAAAAAGAAGGAAAACTTCACCATCAACATCTGACTCTACCATCCCTGTTTCCTATCTGGAAAATGTCACTGTCATTCAACCAATGTCTATTGGAGTAGCTCTATAAGCAAAGAACTACCATGGGCAGTTTCCAAAGAAGCAGGAGACAACAGCTCGTGACAGCAAGGTGTTTATAAGAATTCAAGAAGGTAAAAAACATACAAGAATACAGAATAATGCAATACAAATTGTATTAATATGTGTTAAGCCTTTGGGGATTACCCAGGAACAAGTGTAAGGCTAGGATTTTAAAGAATAAAGGATTCTCAGACGAAAAGAGACCGTAAATCAAAGCATCAAATGGGAGACTAAAACTGTAAGCCTTGACCTTGGCCCTACAAAATGGCTAGTTCTGGGTCTAATGGAGGACCATGGATATGAACTGTCCAGGTATTGAGCAAGCTAGGAGGAACAGTAGCAAAAATTATAGGCCCAGGAGCTGTACCTAATGTGCAAGGAGTAGTTTGACTCCAGAGAGCTTTAACCACTCTCATTACCCTATACAATAACCTTGTGGGGTGAAGAACAAGATGGCAGATGCTGGGGCGCCTAGGGGGCTCAGTCAGTTAAGCATCTAACTCTTGATTTTTGGCTCAGGTCGTGATGAGGGTCATGGGATTAAGCCCTGCATTGGGCTCTGTGCTCAGTGGGGAGTCTGCTTGCCCCTCTCCCTCTGCTCCTCCCCCTACTCTCTAATAAATAAAAATAAAATCTTAGGAAAAAAAAAAGATGTCAAATGCTAACTTGGTTGGAAAGCTGAGAAACCTGGATGCCAGGCCAACCAGTGGACTCAAGTGGCGCTGGTCCAGTAAGGATGCCGCCTCAATTGGAGAAATGGCCCTTTCCTGAACATCCAAGCAGTCTTGCGGCAGGCAGGATCAGATGCGTCATGGGACCAGAGGCCCTCAAGAGGAGAACAGCACAAGAAGGGGACTGTTCACGCAGACTAGGGACCCGTGGCTATGAGCATGTTAGAATGACAGTCTAGCCACTGGGCAGCGAGATGAGCCACACACTCCACTCCATGGTCAACGGCAAATTACCAGGAAATCTCAGCTTGGCCCCAAGTGTGGTCAAGACACAGAAAGGGATAAGTAGAGAACTGGAGGAAACCAAGGGTGGTTAGAGCCACAGCAGTTGAGAGAGAAAGATGGAGAGGTAGGGTGAGGGTGTGTGTGTGTGTGTGTGTGTGTGGGTGTGTGTGGGTGTGTATACACACAATGTGGGTATCACATCCTACTGAGGCCAGCAAGAAAAGCTACTAACATACTCAGTCTTTTTTAAAAAAACAAAGTAGAAGCAACAACAGGGGGGAAAAGAGCCAGTAACCTTGGCCCTTGCATTCCTCCACCAGCCTCCACCAAAGTCAAGTTTAAATTATGTTCCTGCGGCACCAACTCTACCAGCTCCAGGAGTTTTGCCTTGCATGGCAGGTGTACTCACAGATGGTGTATCTTAAGTATCTATAGTGCCGATGACTGCTACTCATTCACAGCCACCAAAACTGCCTATCCCCGTGGCTAATGTGTTTTGTTTGTCCTCAAAATCTCCCCTTCATGAACCTCTTCATCTGGAGAGCAAAATCACATCACTTGAGGGCTAAGATTTGCTAAGAAGCTCAAAGCTTCATTTCACATCTGTTTTCTTATAATTAATCAGTTTTATTTAAAAAGGACGAGAGGGATAGATAGATCTACAGACCAGGGAAAATGGATACAGCTTGGAGAATGATTATATATAATAGTCCCAGAAGGTTTAGCTGCTCAGACGATCATTAAAGAAATGGATGAAGCTGGTTTTTAAAAAGGTTCCAGCTCCCCCTGCCTCCCTCCCCTGAATCAGATAAAGAAAAATGAGAGGGCTATTTCCGCCTGCTTCTGGAACTACATTAAAATGTATCCCAAACAGTCCTTCACTGAGAGTCGCCCCACCTCTGCCGTGCCTCCAGGATATGAATGCAAGGCACCATCCCTGGCTGTTGGAAGCACATCAGTTACAGTTTGGGGTCCATTCATACTGTGGTTTTGGGTCGTTTATTATTTTTTTTAAAGATTTATTTATTCGAGAGCGAGCACGTGAGCATGTGCGTGAGGGAGGGGCAGAGGGAGAAGGAGAGAATCCTTTGAGCAGACTCCCTGCTGAGCGTGGAGCCAAGGACTCGGGGCTTGCTCCCAGGACCCCGAGATCATGACCTGAGCCGGAACCAAGAGTCGGAAGCTTAACCGACTGAGCCACCCAGGCGCCCCGTTGGTGGATAATTTTTAAACACACCAGCCAGCATGTATGGCTGGAGACAGCAAACCAAGCTGACACTGTATTAATCCGATAGGTCCTTAGTTATCTAGGTGATGTTTTGTTTTAGGCCTTTTTTTTCCCCCTCCAGGTATAAATTCCTTAAGTCATAAATAGTAAACTCATGGATCTGTTTACTCTTCCTCTGTGATATTCAGCATTTAAAAATGAACCCCCACCAGTTGGTGATGATGAACTGGATCACCTCACATGATGGTCTAGGCAACTGGGGGCTGGCTCCTGCCTTTCTACTAAGTTGGGTGGGACAGCTCAAAGTTCCTACTGTCAAGCCACTGTGGTGCTGGACAGGCCAGAAATGAAGAAGTCGGCCTTGCATGGAAACAATTAAAGTGGCAGCCCCAGAGTCAGACAAAGCCGTTCAAATCTTGGCTTCTCTGCCCGTGCACCCTTGGGCATATACCCCTTCCCTCACTAAGCCTGTGGCCTCATCGGTGAACTGGGGAAAAGAATTATACCTACTTTATGAGATTAAATGATCAAGATCCAACTGAGACAGAGGACACCACACAATATACTGGAGGAGAAAAGCAGCAACTGCTTTGATCGTGTAAATGCTAAATTAAGAACTATAATGTAAATCTACCAAATCAATCCAAAAAAAGCCGGGGGGGGGACAAAAGAAACTAGAAAAATAACCTACAAAATCCAGGTAAAATGGATTGTGACATCATCTCCTATGGCTACCCATCTTGTGCTCACTCAGGCCTAGCACTGCCCCCCGGGAAATTCTCCAAGGACCAAACAACCACACACAGACCTCTGGCCCATCTGAGCGCACTCTGGCCTCCAGAACATCCTGAATTCCAACCTGAGCCGCCGCAGATTACGGGAGGACACGGGGTGGTTACCTCAGGTGTATGGAGTGCAGGCCTCTGAAGATGCACAGAGGTGGGGGGGAGGGGGGAGTCAGTCTCTCAGAAGCTCATTTCATCACCACCCCCTCTGACTCTAGGCTCAGCAGCCCTGCACTCAGACTGAGCAAGTCTGCAGGGGAACTGCTCCTTCCGAGTCACTCTGTCTGCCCTCCTCACCCCCCACCCCCAGCTTAGAAATCTGAACTCGGGCCTGATGGACCCCTCCAGGGCTCCTGGCTCCGTCCAGGCTGTCCTCTGGAACCCAAGTCACAGAGAGTCCCCTCTCATCCTCAGAAGGCTTGTTGTTGGAAGGGCTTATGCGCAAGTGTAGAGAGAAGGGCGTAAGGCAACAAAACAGAGAGGAAAGAGCCTGGGTGGGAAACAGGAGACCCCAGCTCACGCTTGGCTGGCCGGAATCCTTGGGCTTCCGTTCTTCATCGTGTGTGTGAGAAGCTTGGGCAACAGAGAATCAGAAATAAAGCTGTTCCTCTGAAATCCTCACTTGGTACCACTAGACACTGAGGTCTGGAGAAAAGCAAGCAGTTGTAGGAGGTTAACTGGCCCACTTACTGGGTAGGTCATGATCCCCGGACTTTTCCCACATCTTAGCATCAGCGCGTGTGGGACATTTCACCATCAATGGGCCATCTTCTTTGAAGCCCAATGAGCCCTCCCACTGCTCCCTAGAGGTACAACAGCCCCCTGCCATCCTGCTGCTTTAAGCTGATGTTCCTACGGGCAGGTAGGTAACGCTGGGGTAACATCTGGGCATTAACCGGTCTCAAAGTGGTTTCCCCAGGCCAGCTGTGTTCACAACAGCCCTTTTCTCGAACTGCAAAGCGAACACTCTTCGATAGTTCCTCCGAGTTGAGAACGGTGGCTCACAAACTTCAGCGGGCAAAGCCACCTCGAGGGCTGGTTAAGACCTAAGAATGCTGGGCCCCCGTCCTCCAGGGCATCTGCTGCAGCAGGTCCGGGGCGGAAATGGGGAAACCGTATTTTCCAACCGTTCAGAAATTCTCTCTCCTGAGCTCCCCGATCCAGTGACAGGACACGTGGCAAGGATCACAAATCAGACCCCCCCCCCCGCCCCCCGTCCGCAACTCCGGGGACATCCGACGAGGCAGCCTAAAGCTGCTACTCTTTCCAACATAGCTCAAATCGCTCATGTGATCACAGACAGATGTCACGGAGGAAAAGACCCACAAGGACATGCTGGGAATCCCAGCTGGCAGCGGATACTCTTTCCCCTGCTCGGAAACCAACACGAAGAAATCTCTCTAAGGAGTTACAAACCTTCCACAATTGAATTTTGAGTTAATTCTCCATCACTAACTACTAATTCCAATTTCATGTTTCCCTCTAGATAAATTGTTCCAACTCTGTGCACAATCTACACTCCACTCTCCACCTTCAACCCATACGCTTAAGCAGGATCACAACAGATAGCCCTCACTTTGGGAAACAAAGGCAAACCTTCCAATGTATCTCCATAAAGGCACTCCTATGTCCTAGGAGTTGCCAGATTCAGGACAGAAAAATACAGCACACCCAGTTAGAATTGAACTTCGGATGAACTAATCATGTGTTAGTAGGAGTATGCCCATGCAGTGTGTAAGCTGTGCTTATACTAAAAATTGTTAGATGTTTATCTGAAGTGCAAATTTAAGAGTCTTGTATTTTATCTGGCACCTGTGCACTCATTCAAAAAGTACATATTGAGCCTCTACGGCATGTTACTTGCTATAAACATAAGACATAGAGGCAGGGGTGTGTGGTAAATGTTTAAAAACTGGCCGTCGGAGAGGGGATCATTTTTAGTGTTCGCCGACGCCTGAAGTTCCTGCAACCATCTTGCAAGCATGAGAAGATCAGAAGACCCGCAGAGATGCCCATCCAGAGGAGCAACATTATTGAGCCTCAGAACTGATAGCAACCACCTCCCACCTCCAAGGTCTCGTATGGTAAGACAAATACACTCTTATTTAAGCCTCAACTGATTAGTTGGCTCTTCTATCACGAATACCCCAATGATTCCCAATTGACACCCAAGATACTCCTCTCAGCTATGTACGTTACACTCTGCCTCCCCAAGGGAGACCCGAAGTTGCTTCTGTTTGCGAGTCCTGTTGGTGCGTTTCATCTTTCCTCCTTCCTTCCCTTTCCTCACCCACCCACCCCTCACAGCATGACATTTATCCCATTATTCCACCGAGACATCCAATGGTGCGATGTTCTAGATCTGTGGGGACATATCCCAATTAGTGCCTCCAACTGACGATGAGTCAATCACCAATATTTTCTCCCAAGGGCCTCTTCTGGAAGAGTATTCTGTAAACCTGCTCTCGGCTGCTCCCGCAGAGGACGGCTTGCTTGCTGCCGGCATCGCTAAGGCCCTGGCCCTTCTAGGGAACCAGTTCTTCCAACCTACTCAATACTTCCTTGGGGTCCATGCACAACCCTGCAGAAATCCAAAAACACCACAGAGGAGCCCCTGAGGACCAATAAACCCATTTCAGGACCCTCAAGTACTGTACTGGGACACGGGTACTATTAGCCACAGTTAGGTGCGAAGGCTAAGGACCCAACAGACCCTTCTTTTGTGAACAATCCCGAGCTCGAATGACTCTGCTTAAGAAACCAACCGGAACTGACCTCTCTCGCTGATGCAACAAATGAAAAAGGAAACTTAGTGCACGAAGGATGAAGATTACGAAAACCACACATGGAACCCACTTGACTGACCATGTCCTGAAATTTCATTTCAAACACATTCCTCCAAAGTCAGGCTGTCCCAAAGAGCCAGGCTGCCCATCCCTATTCCCACGCCCTCTGGTGCCATGCATCCCCGTTCCATTCACCATTAATTCCCACCTTAGGGAGATCCTTTTAACAGTCATTCTGCTTTCATTGCTCATCTCAGCTCTAAAGCTTTTCTCTTTCTAATCTCTAGGTTCCTGTAATACTTTGTGAGATAAGCCGTTTAGAGAAGCTCACAATCCTGCAGTGTTGACAACCCTTTCTGTTTCATTACTTGCCCTTCAACCAAGCCAAAATGTGCTATTTATTTATCATCTGCTCATGGTCCCATATTAGCACACTGATGTCCCCAGAGACCAAATGTCCAAGGTTGTCAATACCTTGAGGTATTGCTCCAAGAAGCCGACCAAAGCAGAGACCCACTCTCCTGCTCAGAAGACTCTTGGCTAAGTGGGGTCCATCAGAACTACAGCTGGCTCACCAAAAGACAACACTATACAGAGGCAGACCAGATGCTGGGGTGAAATCTAAGACAGTGACCAATTTATGAGGGGAATAGGGCTGGACAAATTGGAAGGCACAGAATGAGGCTAAGAAAATAAACAGACAGGATGCTTTTTAGAGGAAATCTGTTCACACTGAGGATAATTAATGTGTTGACTGGACTCCCAGAGGCAATCACTGAAGCTGAAGCCATGATTATTTTTAATAGACCTGGGCTCTCATTGGGTGGAAACCACATGAGCCAACAAAGAGCTGGCTGGCCACGTGGCCGCATGACTGAACTCCCTCCATCCTGATCCACTATTATTTTAATGAGAGTGAAGTGGCTCTCCCACCCCCAACTCTAATTCAGTATCATTTTTGGCTTCTACTCAGCCTGGGATGGCACCATTTAGAGGGAACCATCTTATTTCCAGATGTCTAGACAGGTAGGTCACGGTCTGTGTGTCCCAGTCTGACTCTGTCCTCCCCCGTACGGATTACAAGGGCCAGAGATTCCTGATCCAAGGTGGCCACTGGGGGCTTCAACCAGCAATGCTGAGCCACTCAGTTATTCTCATGGAAATTTTTTTAAAAGATTTTATTGATTTACTTATTTGACAGAGAGAAAAGAAAGCACAAGCTGAGGGAGCAGCAGCAGAGGGAGAGGGAGAAGCAGACTCCCCGCTGAGCAGAGAGCCCGATGCAGGACTCGATCCCAGGACTCTGGGATCATGACCCAAGCTGAAGTGTTTGATTGAGCCACCCAGGCATCCCTCTCATGGAAATTTTGAATAAGGCATACAAAGAGAAGTAACCCTTGGTGGCAGGTGCCTAAGCTGACAGGTCACAAGGAGTTGGGATTGGAAGGCCATACTACTTTGTACAAAAAAGAGAGAAGACAATGCACGAGAGAAAGAGAAGAACACAGGTGATGAATAAGGAGAAGCAGAAAAGGAGAGTGTATGGGGTGGGAGCGTGAGAGAAAGAAAGCAAGAAAGTCAGAGGGAAAAGATGGAGAACTGAAGAGGAGACCTAGAACTAGATGGATCTAGAACTTCCTACATCTTGGAAGTAAAAGCCTTGATTCCTAAAGTTTTAGGTAAAAACTGAGCTGTATTTCCCACTCCTAGGTTTCCCTGGGCATGTACCTATGTCTCCTAGATAATACCACCTTTACCCTTTTCAAACTGGAGCAGATCTGTAGGTCTTGCAACTGAAATATGTAGGATTAGGACTTCCATCAACATGAAACAAAGGTCCTTTGTTTCTTCTTGAGCTAACTACCAAGGTCCTTTTAAGGTCAAAACATGCCTTCATTCAGCAAACCTATTCTATGCCTTTGACCTTGTACTTAGTATTGGCTTGGAGAAATGAATCAAAACACAGCTGGTACCCACCCACCGAGTGCAGAAAACAGAAGGGAGATTTCCATACCCTCTGATAAGCATTATTTATAACCAATGTTAGCAAGGAGGCATGTGAAAACACAGAGCCTCTGCCAGGCAGGGGACAGGTGGGTGCCGGTCAAGAAAGTCATCCTAGAAGAAGCAATATCTGAACAAAATCCCAACACCACCCAAGAACCAGCAAGGTGAAGAGAGAGGAAGAGGCCGCCTGTGATATGCTGGCTGGCTCCTGGGAGAATTTGTGCCCCAGAAATGGGCACATACTGCATATCAGGGCTTTTTTCATTCTTTTCCAAGAGTCGGTATACCAGTGCACACCTGGAGGTCCAAAGCCCAGAGGCTGGAGAAGGTGGTTTGTGGTTAAACAAGATTGAAATGTATAGATGGTCAGAGAAGGAACTGGCTAGAGAGAAGGCTGCTAGGTCAATGGAGGTCACACCAAACATCTTGTTGCTTGTGAGAAATTTAGACTATCCTAAGCCATGGGAGAGGTTGAAATAAGAGACTGAAATGGTTGGCTGGAATGATCTGGCTGCACAGAAAAAGATGCTTGCTAATAAAAGCCAGCGGCCACTGAAAGCAGAAGGCTGATGGAAGAACAGCCTGGTCCTCTGGGAACGCCATCCCCATGCAGAGCACTACCGCCTACCCAAGTAGGGCAATTCCTGGGTCCTTAGTGCCCACGGGATTCCTGGGGGACCGTATGCAAAGCAGAAAGCAGATCTTAATAAAACAAAAAACGGAGGCAGGAGGGAGTAGGATCCAGCAGCAGTGTAACTGGGCTTTACCATTTACAACCCTCGTATGATTAAGTACGATTATCTACATAAAAGGACTTCAGAAGCAGGTGTTGTGTAGGAGAAAAACTGAACTTGAAGTCACGAGGTTTGGATCAAAATCCTGGCTCTCCAGCTGTGTGACCTTGGGCAAGTTCCTTAACTGCAGCAAAACATTTATTCCTTCTGCACCGCAATGGTCTCGTTCATAGAATGTGGACAAAAATACCTGTTCTCTCGGGTTTATTATGAAGACTAAGTCCTAGGACTCTGAAATTCCCTACTTAACTTAAAAGTCTGGACGAACTGGGGCAAAGAACAAGAAAGGACACCGAGCCGTGAGCATGAAGAGGAAATGCGGTCATGAATGTTTGCACGGAGGGTCTTCAGGCAATGTCTCTGAAGTCCACTCGAGGCTCCCGAATGAAGAACGGTATAGACATCGGACAGATGGAGAACTAGAGCAGGCACAGAACAAACGTGCGTGGTGCTCCTTTGAAGCTTACTGGTCGGTGCGGGGGAATGGCGTCAAGTGTAAGTGACACCTGAGAACAAACTTCTCTTCTCACAGAAGCTCTGGACCTCACACCCCGAACTGATCTGGTCTGAGAGCTATCCTCCCTGACGCGAAGTGGGAACACGAAAGTCTTGTGTGCAGCCCTGACACACCGTTGCATTTCTTTAGGTTTGTCTTTGTCCACATAAGGTTTTATACACTGCCGCAGAGGTACAACAGAGCGCCCGGATAAGAAATTACGTTGTCAATTCTAAGTCACTCTAAAGATGTTAATCACAACCGTGGATGATGAAAATAACGAAGACACCAAATGTGACCCGGACAACTTTAAAAGTGCTTCGACAACATGAAAATGTATTGAGACCTATGATGTGCGTGACACGAAGCCAGACGTCATGGGACTCACCATTCATTCCTGCCCTTGGAGCTGACTGGACAGACAAAAGCCCACGAGAAGAGTCTGAGCAGAAGGCCCGCTACCGTGGAGGGAGGGAGGACGGCAATAATGAGGGGAAAAGACTTCTGACAAGACAGAGCAGGGAACAGTACTTGGAGAGGAAACAGTTGCGGGTGGGACCTACAGAAAGGACAGGGGGAGGCAGGGGAGGGAGGAGGCGGGCTTTGCGTGAGGACCAGCATGCAGACAGACGAGGGATGCACACATCTAAGAACCAAGTCCGCTGGCTGCTACAGGGGTGTGCTGAGGTTTGGGGTCACGAGTGGGAGCTGAGGTTGGTGGCTGTGGGCAGACTGCTTCAGGGGAGCAGGAAAGGGAAATCAGAGCAAGATCCTGGAAGGCAGAGATGAGAAGCTCATGACCTCTGGCCTGACTCTCTCGTTCTGCCAATAAGGAGCCACAGAAGGCTTTCTAGAGGGGGTGGTACAGCCTTTGAGGAAGAGTCCTCTGGAATCTCTAGGAAGGACTAGGGGAACAACAGGAGGCAGAACGCAAGGTAGGAGAGGTCAGATACGTGCTAAAGAAGGCTTTTTCTAACAAGACCGCCATTAGAGGCAAAGACAAGAAAGAAAAGTCTCACATTGAAAAGAACTTGATAAAGCTCTAGTAAAAGGCAAGTGTGTTAATCTCCAGGCTGATGGGAGAGCAAGCCCAGAGCTCATGGTGAAAGACACACAACCTCCAAGGTCCAGGGACAAAGGGAGACATGCCATCTCTGGATGCCTCACGTGTAAGAACTTCAGGACATGGGTAACATGTCGAGAAGTTCTGGAGACTACCACCCCCGTGCTATCTTTCTTCTACTACCAGCCAGTTCTTTTCTGCAGACAGTCTTGCAAATCCTACTATGTGTGACGCTCTGTAAGGTACGGAAGTGGAAACAAGGATGAAAAAGGCAGTTGCTGATTCTCAGGATCCTAGACACAGCAACAGCTGTGATACCAGGTAGATTTGGGTAAAGCACATATGAGGATGAAACAAGCAATCATGGTAAAAGGAGAAGGAGGTATAGAACTCGGAGAACACCACCACTGAAAACCACTGGAAGATGATCTCTGTGCTGGACAGAAGAAAAAGTCCCGTCTTCTGGGACCCCACCATCCGTACAGCCATTGTGGGCCCCCTTTCTCACCCACTCCCCATGAGTGTCTTCACGCACACAGCTCCCAGTGCCAACCTTCAGCTGGAGCAGGGCCTGGCCCCAGCCACCAGCGCAAATGGGACTCATCACGGAGCCCAGCCCTTGGTGGCAGCCAACACAAGAAGAGAATGAGGGGGTCTGGAAGTCCCAGAAGGAAAAAGGTGGGGCCAGCGGGGGCCAAACCAGTTCCCTGCTTCGAGAACGGAAGGATGTGGACACGTCAGCTGGAGAGGGGAGTGTGGACCAGGAATTACCACCAGAACAGTGTGTGGGGGCAGGGGGAGGGGGGGCGGGGGAGACAGACAGCAGGGTGGAAGTATGCAAGGAAACATAGGCTGGGAGCAGGGAGCAAGGGGGCCACAGAGCGTGCCGGAGTGGCAGGTGGACTGGCGCATGACGTTGCATGGAAGACCACAGATACAGGAGTGACAGTGATGATGCACATTAAAATTCTGCATGCATTTAAGGGCGGGATGCCAAGGGGGAGTGTGGGGGCGGGTGAGTGCCACAGAGGGAGCAGGGAGTCCCAGGACACAGAGGCTGACAACGCTGTGGGTCAGACGTGTGAATCCAGAGCTGTCAGCCGGAGTTCTCCAAGGGTCACACCCTGCACACCCCATCTGTATGTCCACGTACGCTCATAACCAACAGAGAATCCTCCCAAGATGCAGAAGGGAAGGGCTGACATAAGGTAGATCAAACACCACGCAGAGCTTTAAGATGATACTGACTACCAGTACCCAGGTCATGGTCCCGGAGGTACAAAGATTCTGCACATTCCTGGCAAATTTGAACTAACATGAGTCATCTTTAAAAGTCTCCTTCCTCGGGCGCCTGGGTGGCTCAGTTGGTTAAGCGACTGCCTTCGGCTCAGGTCATGATCCTGGAGTCCCAGGATCGAGTCCCGCATCGGGCTCCCTGCTCGGCGGGGAGTCTGCTTCTCCCTCTGACCCTCCTCCCTCTCATGCTCTCTGTCTCTCATTCTCTCTGTCTCAAATAAATAAATAAAATCTTTAAAAAAAAAAAAAGTCTCCTTCCTCAACAGGGAATCCATCCATCCATTCATCCATTTATTATTGAGTGCCCAAGACACTGAATAAGATCTACAAATAGCCTGCCCTCAGGAGTTAACACTCTAGTGGGAGAACACAGATAACCAACAGCCTCAATCACAAAATACACTAGATGTGTTGGGCGGTGATCAGAGTTGTGAAGAAAATAAAATGAGATGTGCAGGGAGGGGGGAGGAGGGCTGCTTCATAAAGGGCCCTGAGGGAAAGCTTCTCTTATAAGATGAAGTGTGAACAAAGACCTGCTGGGAGTGAAGGAGTGAGCTATGACAGATGGGGAGTGAGAGTATTCCCAAAGGGGCCAGAATGGTGGTCTCAGCAAGGAGAGCAGCTGTGTGTGTATGGGGGTGGGGGGGTGCGGGGCAGGGAGTAGAATGAGCTGAAGGGGCGAGGAGGTGGTCAGAAGGGGAGCAGGGAGGAGCAGCTCAGGAAGACCCTGGCAGGTCAACAGTCAGGTATGAGAGAGAGCACTGAGCCGTGGCACCATGCAATGTGGCCACGTGTTTGGGGGCCCCTGCTGCCCCTGTGGGGCAAGCGCAGGAGAGCGGTGGGGGTGATCTGCCCAGCAGATTCTGGCGGGCTTTTGAACACACAGAAGAGAAGCAACAACACAACCGTGTCTGTCATCTCCAAGGGCCACCTGCTCGAAGGGACAGTCTCTCCCAGACCAGGGTTCACAGGAACCAGGGGACCAACCAACGGCATCACCCCCTCTCCCCACTGCCATGTTCGCTGGGAATCCAACAGGGAGGACTGTCAACCCAGGACGAAGGCCTGACAGTGGGCAGAACTGCTCTCAGTCCACCTTGACTTTGTCCCTCTGCTATATGGAGGTCGGAATGAAATGTTCACAGCCATCCTGGAAGCCCATGCTCAGGTGGGGGATTCTCGAAGGCCATCATAATCTCCTAGAAGGCAAGAACAGGTTTGCCTTCCTCATTGGTCTCTCAGAACTCAGTGTAATGCAATGTACACAGTAAATGCTACATAAATGCTTGCTGGATAAATCCTACAACTGCATGATCACCAAGAATGATGAGGTTTTTAACAATACCTCATGATGTCTTCTTACTCTGTGCCACTAGTTCTCAGCTTAGGGTGATCTTGCCACCCAGGGGCCAGGTGGCAATGAATGGAGACATTTTTGAGGTCACAACTGTGTGTGTGGGGAACAGGAGCAGGATGCTCCTGGCATCTAAGAGGAAGGGGCAGGAAAATGGCGAACCATCATACAACGCACAAGACAGTCTCCACCACCCCCCTTGGCCCACCACCACCACCACCACCACCAAGAATCCTCAGGCCGCTGACACCCCTGCTCATGTAATCCCCACAATACTCTCTTTACCAGCTGAGCAAACTGGCCCACTGGGAAGTCCACATACCCAAGAGAGCACAGAGAGGAACATTCTAAATTACAAAATGGTACCAACAGAAGCCAACAGACAGGTTGCACAGCTTTTCCTCGGCACTTTTGACACTAAATGTGTAGAGTTTTTCCCCTCACCTCAGTTCTGACACCACCTGGAATTAGCGACCCCACATGTGAAAAAAGCTCATTCCCACAAGATGGGCCCCACTTCAGACACCAGTCACAGGGTGGTATTACTTCTGACCCACTGGCTAGAAGGTTGGCATGTTTCCAAGACTCCCTCCTCGGGTTCGATAGTTTGCTAGACTCACAGAACTCAGAAAAGCACTCTACTCCCTATTGCTGGTTTAGTATAAAAGCTGTAATTCAGAAACAGCCAAATGGAAGAGATGCAGAAAGCAAGGTATGGTGGGGGGGGGGGGAAGAATGGGAAGTTTCCATGCTTTCAAGGGGCGCCACCCTCCCAAAACCTAGAGGCACGTGCCAACCAGGAAGCTCTTCAAACCCCTCAGTGGTTTAAGAGGGCATGACTGAGCTGGCCAATCAATGGCCAATGATTTAACCAATGTCCAGCCCCTCTTCCTACTCTACTGCATTGTTCTGGCAACCAGCTCCCCATCCCAAAGCTATCTGGGGGTCCACCAAGTATCAGCTCATTAGCATAAATTCAGGTAGGCTTAAAAGGGGCTAATTATAATGACGAAGCTCCTCTCACCCCTTAGGAAATTCCAAAGGTTTTACAAACTCTGTCAGGAACCAGGGCAAAGACCAACTATATATTTCTAATTATCACACAGGTAAATATACATTGCCAGAGCATAGGATAGGCAGAGAGACTGAAACAAAAATGGGAAAAATAAAAAAATACAGACAAGATCAGTGAATGGACTGGAAGTATCTCTAAGCCAAGCTCTGCCAAGAATTGGCATATGGCCCCGCGACTCCCCCTCCCCATCCTAAACCAGCACACACAACTGTAAGATTTCAGGAGATGTAGAGGATCACTCACTTCCTGCCTTAACCTTGTTAGTATCAGTCCTTCTCTGGAGCAGAAACATTAGCTTTGAAAAAACGCTCACAAACTCATGGCAACATTAGACATACAAATCCTAAATCCCTTCCCCTTTACCCAGAGAAGACAGGAGGTGCCAAATGCCTTACTAGATACTCCCTCCTTCCCTCTCTCCTTTCTTACTTCCAAAAATAAGTATTGACATCCACCCTGTGTGGGGCACAGTGTCAGGACTGGGAATATTCGAATACAAGATGCATGCGGTTCCTCTTCATCTGGTCCATTTGTAAAGCGTTCTTCACCTGCCCAGGCCCGGGGTAGGCCATTTTCTTATTGCCACAGGACTGGATGCCACATTGGGACCCGGCCTGCCTATCTCCAAGCAGCAAGCAGGATTGGGGGGGGGGGACTCCCCACCTTCCTGCCTGTCACTATTTACCTCTCCACTCAATACATCCTGATGTTCATCTTAATAAAAATCAATACCTACTTAATGGCAGAGGAACAAGAAATTAAGGCAATATAAGTGAGAAGAAGAGAGAGGTTTTGAGAGATGCGAGTGGATTTGGGAAGGCAATGTGGGGAGAGCCAGCTTGCCGTGGCAAGCATGGGGAACATGTGCTGGCAGCAAAACCAAGGCTTCCTGAAGGTCAAGGTGATTCAGGGCAGCCGAAAAGGTGGAAGACGATTAAGACGGGAAGGAAGAGGGCTTCACAAACAAGAGTGCCTCCAAAATCGGCCCCCCAAAGAGAAAGACATTTTCCATTTCTTAGGACAACCATGGCGTAGTGGTTGCTACGAATTAAGAGCTTTCAGACGGCTCGAAGGAATGACCACAAATAGTGAAGCATGGGCTGGTCTGATTAAGTCATTTGATTAGTACCCATACTGTGCTGGGCACTGAGGTAGGGCTGATCCACTCCCCATCTCATTCGATCTCCACATTAAAGAAGATAGTAGGTATTACCCCATATATACCACAATGAGGAAACCAAGGGCCCAAAAGTATTTTGCTAAACCAAGTAGAAAGGAAGAGGCAGTGTTCAAATACGAGTGTGTAATGCATGTTCTTCCACCACCCTGTAGTAATGTGAATGGGGCTGGACAGGAGAACACGAAGAGAAATGCAACTCAGAGTCCTGGTGACCCAGACCCCATCATGAATGCTGTCTAGTTGTAATGGGATCAAGTCCCAGTTCATCATTTGAGGAAGATGACGAGGTGTATCTACATCCTTCACCTGGAAATTATGATCATATCCATATGATAAAGAGAAAGAAGGTAAGACCCAGAAAATCCCAGGGTGTGCCTAAGATCACAAATCCAACTGACTCATAAAGCTAGGACCTCAACCCAGGTCCGTTCTCTAATTGACTAACCTAGAAAGCAAAGGCAAAGAAAGCATCTCAGGAAAGGAGGTAAAGAAGGAATTCCTGGGGCCCGGGGAAGTTCAGGGAAGACTTCCTAGAAGAGGTGGGATTTGAGCTGAGCTTTGAAGTATGGGTAGGAGTGGGGCCAGCACAGAATGTCAGCAGGGATGAGCAGCAGGATCAAGGACTGGGGACAGGTAAGGGACATTCAGAGGCTGGGTAAATGGGCCTGGTGCTCACAAGGCCTGACCGCAAACATCAACCGTCCCAATAAGCAGACTCAAAGCTCCCAGTCTGTTTTGGAAATGCCCACTCGAAGCCCTACAAATGGCTCTCCATCAACTCGGCCACACAGCACATGGGATGGGCCCTCCCTCCCTTATCAGCCCAACTCCCTTCTGCTTCCAGAATTCATCCAGCTCTTCTCTTTTTTTTTTGCCCCAGCTCTTCTCTTACACACATGGAGGCTACTCCTCCAGCCTAGAGACATTCTACCCCACAAATAAAAACATTTCCAGGCGACTTATTCCAGGCACACCGTCTGCTGGAAGGTGTCCCCGATACCAGGAGGGACCCACTGCCATGGCCTCCCACCCCCAGTGGGCCGTGCCTCCACTCAGCATGTAGCCTAGACCTGCCTGCACGGTCTGGCTTCCCCACCAGCTCCTCGAGTTTCAGTTGAAGGTTTGACAAAATGAAATCCACACAGCATTAAGTGGCAGGCCTGCGTCATCGAATTCCTCGTCTAGGACTCTTTGGTATAAAGCGACTCCTATTTTTAACGCATTCCTGAGGATGCCACTGCTGTGGAATCACAGAAACACGATGAGCAGCTTACAGCCCGCACCACACTCCACAGCTCAAAGTGACAACATTAATTTAATGAACTTAAACACTGGGGAACTTTTTAACACGTCCAAAAGTTATTTACACTGGGAAATGCACGCCTGAAGACTGGTGCCAAAGAGACTCAAGTAGAGAGGACACGCATATCTTTCAAATGTTAATTTGCATTTTCAACTTTGAGCTTTGATATGAAGAAGGCGGTTTTTCTCTTTGGATTTTCTGACTCATGCATGCATGCATCCGTCCTTCCTATGGAACGCGTACATCAGTATGCCTTAGGAACACACAAGGCTAATCCCTACCATCACAGTCTATTTAGAGAGACAAACAGAAGTAAATACAATGTAATATGATAAATATAATAAGCAAATGACAAAGTGCGAGGGGACACAGAAGTAGTAAATGGTTTGGTGGAAAAAGCAGAAAGGCCACAGTATTCATGGACATGCTGTGTATTAGTTTCCAAGGGCTATAACAAACAAGTACCATAAATGAAGTGGCTTGAACAACAGAAACTCATTCTCCCAATTCCAGAGTTCAAGGTCAAGGTGTCAGCACAGTTGGTTCCTTGTGAGGGCCTTCAGGGGGAACCTGTTCCATGCCTGTCTCTTAGCTTCCAGTGGCCTCAGGCAACCCTTAGCTTGTAGATGGTGTTCTCCCTGTGTTTTCATATTGTCTTCCCTCAATGGGAGTCTCTGGGTCCAAATGTCCCTTTTGTAGAAGGTCACCAGTCATACTGGGTTAGGGCCCACCCTACTTTCCTCATCTTGATCATCTGCAAAGACCCTATTTCCGAATAAGGTCACATTCACAGGCACCAGGGATTAGGACAGCAACATCTCTGGTCGGGGAAGGAAGGGGAGACACAATTCAACCCACAATGTGGTGAAAAGTCAGACCCTGGAAGACAAATACGGGCTCCCTGACGGGACAGCAGGAAGGGAGTTGGTGTGCTCACGGGAACAGAGGTCTGGGGGGACCAGCGGCAGACGTGGAGCCCAGAGCGTGGAGGATCAGGCCAGGTCACTGGTGGCCTTGGTACAGAGTTCATCCCATTAGTGATCAGAAATCACTAAAGCGTTTTAAGCAAAAAACCAAAAGGCGGTGGCTTGTGAAGACTCTTTCGGCCATCTCTGAGCTCCTTTTTATTTGGTCCTTTGGTTTCCCTTCATCCCAAGAACTGGCAGGAAAGTCCCATTCAACCTCCACATTGCCACGGGGGCGAGGGGGGGCGTCTGGGGTTCACATCCCTCTTTCCTAACAATGCTTACCTCAACTCTGGCATAGCACTCATCTGTAAATTAAATGGCAAGTCATCACAATGTCCATTTCCCACTCTGTTTAGACTGGAAGGCTGGTGGTCCCAGCCCTTCACAGCCAGGGAGTCAGGGACAGACAGAAAAAGAAACACGTCCACACTTTCTCTTACTGCCATGTGATCCCTCATCTCAGTTTCCGAGATAGAGGATATCCAACCCAGAAGGACCATATAGGTCCTCCAAACCGTGTTCCCTGGAACTATGCGGCCATCTTAAGAACACCCTTGGAGTGGGGTCAAGAGAAAGAACAGAGGGGACCCAAGCCTCCCTGTCCTGCTTTACTGCAAATAGCTCCACTTTCATCTTCAAAAGAAAAAAAAAAAAAAAGATCTTCGAGAGAGAGTGCACAAGGGGGAGGAGGCAGGGGCGGGGAGAGGGAGAAACAGACTCCCCGCTGAGCAAGGAACTGGAAGTGGGGCTGGATCCCAGGACCCCAGAGATCATGACCTGAGCTGAAGGCAGACACTTAACCGACTGAGCCACCCAGGCACCCCTCCACTTTCATCTTAATAACACTTTTATTGAGATATGATCCACATACCATAAAAAAATCACCCTTTTAAAGTATACATTTTAGCAGTTTTTAGTATATTCAGAGTTGTGCAACCATCACCACTGTCTGATTCTAGAACTTCATAACCCCCAAAATAAACCTTGTACCCATTCCCAGTCACTGTCCCCCCAACCCTTAGAAACTACTAACCTACTTGTTGCCTCTACGGACTGGCCTATCCTGACATTTCCTATGAACAAAATCACATACAGCCTTTCATGTCTGGCTTCTCTCCCATATGGCGTTCAAGGTTCATCCACGTTGTACATGTATCAAGACTTCATTCCTTTTTATGTCTGAATAATACTCCACTGTGTGGCCATACCACGTTTTGTTTATCCATTCATCAGTTCACAGACATTGGGGTAGTTTCCACTTCATTATGAATAAACTGCTATGAATAATTGTGTACAAGTTTTTGAGTATCTGTTTTTGATTCTTTTGGGCATACACGTAGGAGTAGTGTTGCTGAGCTATATGCTAATTCTGCGTTTGACTTTTTGAGGAACTGCCAAACTTCTATAAAGTGGCTGCGCCATTTTGCATTCCTCCCAGCACTGTAGAAGGGCTCCCATTTCTTCACATGCTCTCCAACACTTGTTCTTTTCTATCTCTTTGATAACAAGCCACCCTAGTGGGTGTGAAGTGGTATCCTGTTGTGGTTCTGACTTACAGTCCCCAGTGACTAATGACATTGAGCATCTTTTCATGGGCTTATTGGCTACTTGTGTAGCTTCTTTGGAGAAACGTCTGTTCAAGTCCTTTGCCCATTTTTTATTGGGTTGTCTTTTCAGTGATCTAGAAGAGTTCTTTTTTAAAAATTTCATTCATTTTTTTTAATTTAAATTCAATTAGCCAACTTATAGTTTCAGATGTATAGAAGAGTTCTTTCTTAAGGATGCAAGTCCCTTATTGGATTGCAAATATTTTCTCCTATGTTGTAGGCTGTCCTCAAGGTCTTAAACGGTATCCTTTCCTATGCAGAAGAGTTAAATCCTGACGAAGTCCAATCTTTTTTTTTTTGGCTTTTGGCTTTTGGCTTTTGCTTCTGGTGTCCTATCTAAGAAACCAGTCCAATCCAGTCACAAAGATTTACCCCTATGTTCGCTTCCAAGAGTCTTACAGCTTTAGCTCTTATAAGTTTATCTGAGCTCGACAATCCATTGAGTTGATTTTCGTTTTCATCCTTTTGAGAGAATAGCAATCCTCATAAAGTTTAACTCTCCCAACACCCAGCCCCTTGCTTACAGATTCTAGAAAGGAGAAGTAACTTGCCCACAGCCACACAAGGAGTTTCAGGCACGGCTGGACTCAGATTCAGGTTATCTGCCTCAATGTCCATGGCGGACGCTGGCTCCCCATGAGCGCTGTAGAGGCCAAACTTTTCCAGATGCACCGGGTAGGTACAAAAGGATCCTCCTCCCCTCCTCACAGAAGGCTCTGGTGCCCCAAAGGAAAAACTCAGATTCAGCTCTGCAGCGACCTGGAATGACCCACCAGTCTTTGTACAGACTTCCTCATTCCTGTGTGTCATCTCCGTCCTGGTTTGACCCAGAACCCTGACAATTAATCTCAGGTCCTGTACCCTGGGTCCTCAAACTGGTCCTAAGGTATCAGGGGATTAAAGGATCTTTCTCAGAACCTCCCTTCCCCAGGTGGGCTTTTGTCTTACCCACTCAACTGAATTCATGGAACACTTACCATGTACCTGTATTTGGGGATACAAAATAGAGTAAGACAACCCAGTCCCACCCTAGAGCAGCTGTCACATCAGTGATGGACACACACACACTGAATATCGACACTGTATCACTTTCCCCAAGTTTAACAACAAACCTAAGTGCTCGTCTTCATTAGAGAGTGCCCACCTCTGTTCTTTTTGTGTTCTAAGCGTATTATTTCTCCCCATAGCAACTTCACGAGCTAACAATATTCCTGCCCCACGTACAGCACATATTAAGCGCTGATTCTGCACAAAACACTCTAACAGAGGGACCCAGAAGGGCTGCAGGGACAAAGAGAGGAGCTGGGGACATCTTCAAGCACAAGGGAGTCGGGGGGCTGAGCGTGGACCATGGGACTTCTCAGGGAAAAAGCAGAGTGTGGGGCAAAAATAAAGACCTCAAAGGGTCTGTCAAGTGAGAGGAACAGAGTGATGGGTAGATTCCAGGGAGACGGGGCCAGGCAGGGGGAGAGGGTGCAGCCGCCAGCAGATCCACACTCCTAGACCACAGCCTGGAGAGCCAACAAATTACACGGGGGGAAAGTCACATACAAACTTGTCTGTGCGGGTGTGTCATATTATTACACACTCTGTGCCTTTCAGGTAATCTGCAAAACAAAAACAAAAACAAACCTGCCAACTAGAAGGAAAGAGGTATTAATACAATTCAGGGTGAGGATATGATTGATCTAAGAGTGCAGGGTAGAGAGGAGGTTGCTTTATTCCTCACCATAATAAATACTTGTATTTCGAGTAATAGAGTTTGGTTCTTAGCGCTAATGTCATTTTCTGCTAACTTAATGTCGTGGGAATCCCTCTGAGGAAGAAGAAGACTGCTCGTGGAATGCAAAGAGGGCCCATTCGGCGGGGAGCGGGGGGGGCGCAGTGGGAAGAACTGTTCCTCCAAACGGGGTGTGCTCAGAGGCTGAAAAAAGGCCAATCCCACTGAGTGGAGGGAGTTAAATAGATCCTGCAAAGTGGCCTGGGTATGAAGGCTGCGTGCTGAGCAGAGGAGACGGCGGTTATTCAAGATTCTTCACTGTGGAAGCAAACTCATCAGGCCCTCCTGCACCAGCCATGTGGCAAGCCAGCAGCGCTCTGTCCTGGTGGGAGGAGAGGTGGGAGGGAAGGGAGGCAGAGAGAATGAGGTCTGTCTTGCCGTCTCTGCTTCCAAAAACAGCATGGAAGCATCCCTGTACCTCCAGATGTATTATAGGTAAGAGACCATGCTTCTCGGTTACCCTGGACCAGTCGCCATTTATGCCTGTTGGCCCAGCCGAACTATTCTGGCATCCTCTCTCATTCCTTAAAGCCTTCCGGTTTGGACCATCAATTGTACTGTCGTCCCCGGTGGGGAGAGCCCAAAAGGAGGAGTCAAGAAACCTGCGATGGAATTCAGTTCCTCCCCGTTTGCCACGCAACCTCAGTAAAGGCACTCAACCTCCCAGTCCTCTTTCCTCGTCTGGAAAGTGGACGAACAATACACATCTGGCAAGTCTGTTTGTGAGTGATTTACTGCGCCAACACAGCACGTGGCACATGATAGAAGTTGGGTGCATGAAGAGCTATTTTTGGCAGCGGGTTCACAGAAGCAGGAACAGCTAAGACAGAGAAGAGCTTTGGGAGGTAGCTCCTTTCCATCCTAACTCTGACTGGTCCTCAAGCTCTCTGCCCCTGCCCCTGGCATCCAGGATCCTCAGCTCATCACAGATCACAGAAACAGAGCATGAAAAAGGCACCTGGGTGCTGGCGTACTTCTCCCAGGGTTGAATGGGATTTCATAAACCAAGAAGCCTACAGCTTCCAGGTGTGGTTCTGCCCTGTTCTAATTTCCCCAGCAGCAGTGAGGACAGGGAAGCTGGGAGCTCCCACTGGAGGGAGCAATTTTTCCTTCCCTCCATCCCCTGACTGTGGTCTTCAATCACAACATGCAGTGCTTGGATGCAGGGAGACTAAGAGAGGGAAGCAGAGAAGTGATCCCCTGAAACGCATCTGCAGAAGATTCCAGAGCAGACACTGGAACAGTCCCTGAGCTTCATTGGGGGGGGGGGGGGCAGGAAGGGAGGAACAGGAAAAAAAAAAAACAACCCAGCTCCTCCCTGGGCCTGATGAAGATTAATATCTCCTCCCTGATGAGATGAGGCAGCTTAATCGCTGCTATTAATACAGAATCACTGAGGGCCAAAGATGGGGGCATGGAGGGAGGTAGGAGATGGGATGACAGCACCTCACAAATACCATACAGAAACAGAAAGGGATACCCTGAATGCCTGAGGACAGGGTATTTCCGCAAGGCTCAGAAGTTAATACAGAAACCTGCTAGCTAAGGCCATGCATGATACCACAGTTTGGGGTGTAATCTGTGTTTGTCCTACTAAGACCCTGGACCAATTCATTAAACACACTGCTCTCAAAGACCACATGTGGCACTGCTGGATGATCTCGGCAGAGACCACCCCTCACATCACAGTCTCATGACCCTGACCAAGGACAGCTCGGGTGTGGCCTCCCAACTCTGCTCCTCCTTGGCTTGCTCCTTGTCATGCTGCAAGACTCAGCCCAAAGAGGCAGAGTCCTCGAGAAGCTTTCTTTGATGTCCCCAGAGAGTCAGGTGTCCTTCCTTCTGGACTCTCAAAGCCAGGTGCACATACCTCTCATACAGTAGTTACTTTAGATTGTAACTGGGGGGGAGGGGGGCCCAAGGCCTCCGAGAGAGATTGCTGCTCTTGAAGACTTAAAATTTTCACTTCTGATCCTATAGCCTCCCTCCCCAACTACATAGTCTCTCCACTGCTTATAATCTCCCTCCCCACTACAACAATGGTCCCATCACCACATCTGCTTTCCTCCAAGGACCCCTTGTCCTCGGGGGAATGACCACCTTCAGAAAGGTCATTATCACCTGAGACTAACAAGAGAACAAGTTTTCTTAAGGGCAGGGCCCGTGCCTTAACCTGATTTGTGTCTTCCTCAGACCCTGGTCCAGGATCAAACCGGTACTTAATAAACCCCGTACTTAATAAACACCTGCTCCATCATCTAACAGGAAAACAGCAGAGGAGGAAACAAAGGCTCTAAAATCAGTTGGCCATCCAGAGGAGACCTCCACATGTGCAAAGAAATGTACAAAGGAGGAGTGATGCAAGTCTTCCCTGCTCAAAAATACTAGGATTTTCTCAAGAGGGTTGGGGGGTGGTTATTAAAAAAGGCAGTTACAGGGGGCATCCTCTTCCCCACTCCCTACTAAACCTCACACACAAACTCTGGGTGAATTTTCATCTCAAATAAGCTTAGGATGCCCGACTGCCCAAACGCCACACCACTTGACATCTGGGCTTCAGGGTTTGGGAACCGTGAAATTGGTGCAGGACAATCCGGAAGGGCAGGTCTTGTGCAGAACAATGTTTATGCCCACGTCTTACAGAAGGAACCTGAACCCTTTCATTAACAAAAACCTTCAAATGGGGATGCCTGGGCTGTTCGGTTGGTTAAGCATCTGCTTTCAGCTCGGGTCATGATCCCAGGGTCCTGGGATTGAGCCCCGCATCGGGCTCCCTGGTCAGTCTGCTCCTCCCTCTCCCTCTGCCCCTCCCCTGGCTTGTGCTCTCTCCTCTCTCGATCACTCTCTCTCTCTCAAATGAAAAAAATCTTAAAAATCAAAACAAAACTTCCAATGAAGGGGACTGGCTTGAAATTCGCACAGGAAGTCAAAGCATCATCAAAAGGTGTCTGCAGAACATATATTTTCTGTGTATATAATCAGCACACTAGAGCATGAGGCACACACATAGAATAAAAACTGCTTTGCCCCAGCTTTTAAATTAAAAAAAAAAAGTGATACACACTACCCTCGGGTACGTTAAAAAAGACAAATTTGGGGCTTTGTGGTGGCTCAGTCGTTGAGCGTCTGTCTGCCTTTGGCTCAGGTCATGATCCCAAGGTCCTGGGATCGAGCCCCGCATCGGGCTTCCTACTCAGCGGGAAGCCTGCTTCTCCCTCTCCCACTCCCTCTGCTTGTGTTCCCTCTCTCACTGTGTCTCTGTCAAATAAATAAATAAAATCTTTAAAAAAAAAAAAAAAGACAAATTTGAAAAGCGGCCAATATAGGACCAGCATCTCAACTAGAGATCACGGCCCTTATACGTGCGACACATAGTAGGGAATTTAAAGAGGCCCCGAAGCCAGTTTGACTCTTCAAGGCTCTCGCAGGCTGATGAGAATGCAAATACCCACAGAAAAACCAGCCACTGGGAGATTCAATGTCAGGCACCTGGGCTAGCTGCAAGCACGTCTGGGGGAAAGGAGACTTTCCTAAATGCACAAGCGTGCTGGAACCAAGTATAGAAACACGGGCTGAGGCACCCAACCCTGCGGGGGGGTGGGGGGGTGGGGGGCGGGCCTGGAGTCCTCAGAGCAGCACGATTCCAGCTGAAGCACCCCCACTCACCCCCACACACCCGTGACTGTGGTTTCTCACTAAGCCACAGGCAGGGGCAGGGGTGGAGCCCGCGGGAGGGGCTGCAGAGGAGTGCGGATGCTGGGCAGCACCACCAGAGTGCCTGGAACTGCAGCTGGAAGGGAGAAGGAGCCCTACGGTCAGGTCCTGAGATAACCCTTGGAAAGAGCCAAGCTTTCCAAAGCCCAGGGCCAGGAGGCGTGAAGGAAGAGGACCGGAGCCTGGTTCCATGCCACCCCCTCCCCACAGGAGGCTCTGTTTGGGATGGAAAAATTCCTCCTGCTGAGAGTCCCAGAAGAACCAGCTTCAGCTTTTAACCATCCACACACGAGAAACGTGCCAATTGCCGCCACAAACCCACTGTTTCTGTAGGGTATTTGACCTCCTGCTGCCTTAGTTCCCCCATCTGTCAGACAAGGATAACAGGGTTCCCCTCCACGTGCGGAGACAGCACAGCATCATAACTAAAAGCATGGTCCCTGGGGCTGGGGCTACCTCCTTTACTGCCGAGCAGCGTGACGTTGGGCAAGTAACTTAACCTCACTGTACCTCAATTTCCTCACCTGTACGTGGGCATAATTAAGAAATCAACTTCGGGGGCGCCTGGGTGGCTCAGTCGTTAAGCCTTTGCCTTCGGCTCAGGTCATGATCCCAGGGTCCTGGGATCGAGCCCCCATCGGGCTCCCTGCTCGGCAGGAAGCCTGCTTCTCCCTCTCCCACTCCCCCTGCTTGTATTCCTGCTCTCTCTCTCTCTCTCTCTCTGCCAAATAAATAAATAAAATCTTTAAAAAAAAAAAAAAAAGAAATCAACTTCGTAGGACAGAAGGGGGGCACCTGTGTCCGCCCCAGAGAACAGTGCCGAGCACACGTAAGTGTTCGATAAACGCTACTTGTCTTTTTTTTTTTTTTTTAAAGATTTTATTTATTCATTTGACAGAGAGAGAGAGAACGACAGCAGGAACACAAGCAGGGGGGGGAGAGAGAAGCAGGCCTCCCACTGAGCAGGGAGCCCGATGCGGGGCTCAATCCCAGGACCCCAGTATCACGACCTGAGCTGAAGGTAGACACTTAACGACTGAGCCACCCAGGCATCCCTACTTGTCTTCTTTCTGATCCCATTTCCTGTAAAGGGGGCTACGGGTTGCCGAGTGACCCCTGAATGCCTGGCACCATGTGTGCAAGGCTCCTGTCCTGTATTAGCTCATCTGTCACAACTGTCCCCTAAAGCCTGAGAAGGAGCGGAGGGTCAGAAACAGCACGGGACTACTCCTGGGCGATGCAGCTGGTGAGCGGCAGAATCTGACTCAGAACCAAGTCTTAGGATGCAAGAACCACGCACCTGCCACCCTAGCTCACCTGGACAGCACCACCTACTAAAGCCCCTGCTGACAACTCTGCCTTACTCCCACCACACTTTGCTTCAGGATGAGTATGAAAGTGCAGTGTCTACTTCACACTGGAAATGAACAAAGCCATCCCATCTTTCCACGGAACGTTCTTTTTCCTGGCAAAGACTGTTGACACTGACATCCTGGCTCACCTCACTGCTGGGTGTCACTGGTTCCAGGTCCCAACACCCAGGTGTGACCAGGTTGAAGGTGCTCACTCTCAGACCCTCATTCTGCTATCAAGATGTCCCAAACCAGCCACTGAGTCTGCCGGACTCCGCCCCTCTTCCCATCACCAGGGCCTGGAGAAAGCTCCAGCCAGCCACCTCGGCCTCACTTTACGGCCACCATCCAAATTCTGCTCTGGGACGAAATGCCTCCACCTTCTAACCCTGCAGACCTCCGCTGTATTCAGAGGGAGGAGGAATTTCATCTTTCTGACTACTATCCTAAGATCCTTGTGTGGACCAAAAATAGTTGCCAGACAGTTTCCTTATCCCAAGAAAATGGGAATGGACTCAGGAGGGGGACCCCAGGAAATCAGGAATTGGTAATGAAGTTCCACCTGTCCTTTGTCGAGCCAGCTAACCTTTATGTACTTCTTAGTTTTCTTCTTCGTGGACTATTTCATCAGATCTCCAGAGCAACTCTTTGAGATGGGCGGGGCAGATAGGTTATCACTTCCGACCTACAGATTAGGAAACAAGAGTAGTCCTTGACCGGCCACATGGCTATTTAGTGATAGTCCATTCTTGATGCCAAGGACTTGAATGACTGGACCAGACATTCGGCTTCCCTGGATCTTAATTTTCTCTAAGAGAGAGAATGCTAGCCCAGCCAGACTTTCAGAGCTGAGAAAGTGAGCACCACTGCGCACTAGCCAGGTGACCCTCGGCAGTCCACTTGACCGCCCTCCATTCTCATTTTGTGCTTTCTCCCATTAGGCCCTGCCGGCAACGAGTCCAGCCCAACTGCATGCACATGAAGCCTTTGCCTTCTATTTACTGGGCAACAACTATGTGCCAAAGAGATTTTTTAATACTATTTTTGATTTGCAATTACAGATCTGAGGTTTATTGATAAATGATCTCATCAAAAATAAAATAAAATGAGTAGCTGCAATTCACGGAGAGCCCAGTACGCATCAGGTGCCTACATAAACCTTCACACTCAGCTGAGGAACTCTGGATGAAGGCAGTGCTGTTCCCATTTATGCAAGAGAAACAGAGGTGTAGACGAGGTGAGAGGCGTGCCTGTGGTTACACAGCTGCTGCATGGCAAGCAGAGTTCAAGCCTAGAGCTTTCTGTCTGCAAAGCCTGATGTCCCTTCCATTCTGACTCGCCTGCTGTCCTCACGTTCAGGTGCATGCTCCTCTGATAGGCCATGACAATGTATGGGGCTGAGGAGCCAACTTCCAAATCCCTCTTGCCCTGTGGTTTCACTTCCATGTCTTCCCAAAGGACAAAAAATGCTCTCACAAATCCCCAGGACGCACTTACTGCCCTTTCAACACCTAGCTCCAGGATCACTTCCTGGTAAAGCCCTTTTCTGGCCTATAGCCCATGCACAGCCCACTGAGCTTTGTGCAGTGTTCTCATTGCATTGGCAGTACCTTTGGGCTTCTGAATTTCTACGCCAACACCATGTCCTGGAAAATCATATTCCCCTGTTCCCCCGTGGCCGGTCCTCTGCACAGAGGAAGAACCACACGCGTGCTGCTGACCATAATGGAAGGGAAGGAAGCCGGGGGCAGTGTGTATGGATGCAGTTGAGAGCACAGGCTCCAAGCCAGACAAGCCGGGGCTGGGCTCCCTGGCTCCGTGACCTAGGCCAAGTTTCCTAACACCCTGCACTCGATCTGCACAAGGACGATGAGGATAGGACCGACCTGAGAGGGGTGTTGCCAAAAGTAACCCAAGTGCTGGGAACAGCACACAGAGCCAATGCTCACCAGCACCAGCTTCCATCATCCCACATTAAGGGCAGACGAGGAATGGCCTCAACACCGGGAGGAGCCCAGAGACTTCACCTGGGAACTGAACGAGTGAAGCAACTGAGAAGATATGCAACTCAACAGTCTCATTCTGATTACTACCTGTCATGGAAGCATCTGGAAAGCGGTGCAGAGACTTTGGACCAAAGGCAAAAAGCAGACTCCTTTCCGCTCAGAGAGCCACCCAGGCAGGGCTCTCTATTAAGAGAGAGGTGGTGAGGGGGGCGGGGAACAAAGATTTCATAAATACTCTCTGAGATCCTTACTTATCCGCCCCCTCATGCCACTCACCTCCGAGTGTATATCCAAAACATGAAATTAAGCCGTGGGTGAGATGCTGCTCTGCCCGGACCGGTCTCACTCACTTGCCACCTCAGCACCAGCTCCCACGTGCGGCACAGAGAAGTGCCTACGTTCATTTCCGGACGGATCTGAACAGCCCAACGTGCACACCCCCCCACCCATCTCCCTGGAGTGAGCCAGGCACTGCATGCTGGGAAGCATAAATCACAGGCATGGTTTCCACGCGGGGGAAAGCACGGGCTAGTTAGTCTCCTGCTCAGAACAGGCTGACCCTTATCTGTCCCTGAAGTATGGCTCCAACCATCCACAAGGCAGAGGCAACCGGCAGAGAAGCCTAAGGGACAGGCAAAGAAACCCCAGGGCTTGAAAAGTAAGAAAAGTTAACACAACTGGACACTCCACCACCTTTGAAGTTTTGGTCTAGTACACCTTCCAAGTACATATGTGAAGGGTTATTCATACAAGGGGGAATGATCAGCTTTTCCCAATCTCTGCAGAGAACGAAGTAGAAAGAAGGGAACTTAACACAGAAAAAGGAAAGATCTACAATCATGTCAGTTTAAGAGGTGAATGGAAGGGATCTTAGCTCCCCGGGCTAAGGCTTAGCTCTTACCATGTGCTAGCTCTGGAAGCTTGAGCAAATTACTGAAATTTCCTGGGCCTCTGTTTCTTCATCTGTAAAATGGGAAGGTCAGGACTTACCTTATTTGTTCTGAGGAACAGAGGAGTTATTACAAGAACCTAAATCCTCAGTAAATAAAGAGCTGGTATTTCTATTTCAGGCACGTCAACACTTGTTGAGCAACTGCTGTACTCCAGGTACCGTGCCAAATACTAAGGATTCGGAGATGATGATGGCAGGTCGAGGGTGTAGAAATTAGGGTGGTGCATACTAGTAACAGAAGCAATTTACCCAGCACTCGTCACGTGTCAGGCACTCTTCTGAGCAACGCACACCATTCTTCTAGTCTACACAGTAACTCCGCAGAAGAGGGAAGTTATGTAAGGGAGGTGTAACCCAACACTAGAAGCTGAACAGTGGCACAAACAATCTATTGCCTGAAGGTATAAGAGCTCCCTCGGGAACCGGGTGTGAGGACGAAGATTTAAGTGTCAGGGATAAAGCAGAAAGCCCGGGATGCTGCAGAAAGACAAACAGTAGGCACTCAATCCATGCCGTCATCACCAACCTGGTCATTATCAAATCCAAGTCCTGGAGCCCCTGAGCTGAGGGGGAGAGCGGAGATCTTCCCAGAGGAAGAAGGGAACTTACATGGAAAAGAGAAAGGTCTAGAATCATGTCAAACTTGGCAGAAGATCAGGCTCACCTGATGCACTTGTTGAAAGCACGGGCATCTCCACTGTAGAACCCCATTTAGCCTATCTGAGCCGGAGCCCTGGAACGGTATTCTGCCTGAGGGCCCCAGGGTGGGCCGGGAGTCTACAAGTTCAACAGATGCCCCAGGTGGTTCTGATCATCTGGCAACACTGCAACCAGAGATCCTTCTAGGCAGGAGGAGCAAATACTCGCTCAGGTTCCTCTGAGGTTAGCAGCGAAAGGGAGGTCCCAAGAAATAAGCTTCCCGAGGAGACGAGGATGATGGCGGAATCAGAGTACAGAGCTCCAATACCCACCCCCCCAAAGCCAGTGTGGTGGCCCCACTGGCCTGTCCGGACTTGGCCCACCACACTCCCTCTCCAGCCCACCTGATTTCTCCGTGCCCTTCCACAAAGACGCCAAGCACCCTCCACTTCCCGCTGTCCCTTCTGCCTGAAATGTTCCTCCCCTCTCCACCGGGTTCTGCTGAGATGTCCCTCATCAGAGAGGCCTGTCCAACCGCCCTATCTAAATAGCACCTTCCCCCCTCCACTGCCGCCCTCACCATTGTCTCGCCATGTTTTATTTTTCTTTGTAGCATTCACCCCCACTCAGCAGAGCAAGAAGCTATCCGCGAATCATTTCTCCCCCTCCACCAGAAAGGGAGCTCCAGGAGACCAGAGGACAGGATCATGGGATGGAAAGTCCAATCCCCAGTGTCCCAGAGCAGTGCCTGGCTGTGTGTGTTGAGTGAAGGAATGTTCTTGGACGATCCACCGATGGCTCTGAAGCTCATCTCTGAGAATACCGCCTTCCCTAATGGAGTTGTGGGAAGATTAGGTAAACGTACGTGAGAAAGCTGTTCAGCAGCACCATGCTACCTGATCGTCATGGCTACCTCCTGGTACCGTGGAGAGGCTTCAACACCCTGCACCTGCTCCAGCAGAATTCACGGGGAGGCAGGAGACGGGATATGGAGTGCCCTCTGCTGGAGCAAAAATGACAAATACCGATTACCAAAGGGGCCCACCCTTGGAAAGAGAAGGATCCTGATGATGCAAGGCTCCCTAACAGCACAATCTTAAACATTCAACTCCCATGAGTCCGTAAGTGATTTTTTTTTTTTTTTTTTTTTTTTTTGCTTCAGAGAACACAGTCAGCATATAGAAACACGGCTGAACACAAAAGGACTCTGTGAATCGACTCTGCATTGGCACGATGGGCTCCTTTTCACCTGCACAAAAACCCTGTGAAACAGGGAGCAGCACCCCAATTTCAGGGGCAGCAATTTGGGCTGAGAGGTTAAGTTCTTCAGCTGAGGACACACAGTGTTTAAAGGGAGGTTTGGGAATGGGAGGTGGTGTGCTGACTCAGCTACAGCCCTGTAAGACCAATCTTGTTATAGAGGGTATTCAATGTGGCGTCAGAGGATGGTCCTTTCCTCTCTGTTCCTCTTCAAATGTTCTCGCTACAGGCCATTCATGTGAAAGAGCTTCCTTTCCCCAAACACGGTCCCTGGGTCCACAAGTAGCTGCAGGTGCATTTACAACCACAGGTACAGGTCTCAGTCTCCCCACCCTCTCCCCCTGCTTTCCAACACCTACAGGGAGTGCTGCGGATGGACAGAAATGCAGATGGATAAAAAACGAACAGATGTGACCTTCTTCTCTGGTCTTTACTAAAAGGGATACGAAGAGGTAAGAAGCAGTGAGTCACGTGGTGATACAGACGGTCTGAGTGATCAATTGCACCGCCAGCCGAGGCTGCGAGCGTGGTGTGGCCACTTCTCTAGGCTGCAGTGGCCTCCGTGGGCCTTGCTTAGACCAGGTGGGTGATCTTTTGCATCTGTCCCAGGATGGCCTTGCAACACTCCAGGAAAATAGGAGAAGGGGAAGACAACAGACATGTCCTAAGCAACCGTCTCTGCAACAGGGACTCTGTTCAGCCCTCACAACAAATGCAACAGCTATAATCATGCTCCCCTTTCCTTGGGGGGAGGAACCAACCTGCAGTGGTGCAAAGTACCCAGTCCACCGTCAATCCCATTTAAATAGTGCCGCTTGTCCCTCAGGGACACTTTCACCCCCTTCCGCATCAGCCCCCCCACCCCGGATGAACTCCTCAAGTGTTTCCAAAGGTTTTATCTGCTTCGGCTGTCAGGCTGCCAAAAGGAATCCTAAAATTCACTCCTGCTCTTAATTGTAGGAATCTATGGAGGAGGCAAAATGCAAACTGCACTAACAGAGTACCCATATTCTCTGCTCATATTGGCCTATAATAATCCTGCCAGCCACAGAATACAGCCTGCCTTCTCGTCTTGTCCTGGTGTGGAACCTGAGCGTGCGGACTTTAAAATATCCTCTGCCAGTTGTTTCAGTATCTGCAGGTCGTTGAGAGCCAGGCCTCAATGACTTTTCAGGGCAGGGCCCGGGTTCGAATGCCAGCTCCCCAAGGTATCAGTGGGCTGACTCCGGCCAAGGAGCACAACCCTCTGAGCCTCGGCTTCCACGTCTGTCAAACGGGAGAAGCATGAAGCTGTTTGGAGGGAGACCGGAGAGAATGCAGGTCACATCCCCAGCCCGGCACATGATACAGGGTAGGCCAGAAAGGCCAAACACAAAGTCTAACTGAGCCAGCCAGGATCAACGAGTGACATAAGGAACTACCAGGAGTGCTTTCTTCTCAGTCCGGCTCTGCGTAAAGCATCACACAGGGCGACGTGGGGATCCACCAGGAAGGAGGTCACGGTGACACACTAGAGCATGCATGCACTGCGCAAAGGGACTGCTAGGACTCCGCTCCAGCCAACGGTCACTAGCACCAAAGGAGGGCCCGGGTTGCTAGATCCTTCCATGTTATTAAGGAAGCCAGAGATCACGATCTTTCTGTGCAATCTCCCAAGTGTTAATGGTCAATAATCAAGCTGAAAATGGTAAAAGCAATGCACTGGCCAAGCACAACACAACTGTGGGACAGATGCAGCCAATTTCTGTCTAACCAAGAGCTAGTAATTGCTATCCCTTCCACTGTGGCTCTAATTTAAATAGTACATAGCCCTTTCATGTTTTCATGACTCTTACAATAAAAATTGTTTTTCCAGGCACAAGGGTTTTAGGACGATTCAGGTCGGTTGACGAATGCAGATGGAAACTTTTATCCAATGTGGCTTGGTATCCATAATCAGAAACAGTATCATGTTCATATTAATTGGAATTTGTCATTGCCAGAGTTCTGGTAGGAACACTGATCTTGTCTCAATGTGATGAACACACTCTTTCAGAATTAGGGTTTTATGAGCAAGTTTCAGATCTTGCAACAGTGCTGTGATCAGACCCTCACCGGGGGCATGTGTATCCAAATGGCAAGGTGGATCAGGAGGGGGAAAAAGGAACTGTGTGGTTAAAGAGAAGTGCTAAATATATACCACCAAAGAAAAGTTCCGTGCTTAAGAAGTGTTTGAATTTCAAGTTAAACAATGACATAGATTCGTAAATCCCAAAGGTTGATAAAATTCTTATCTGAAAAGAATGCAAACCCCACAAAAATCTCTTCAAATTCAGTTAACTATCAGGAGTTGCATAGTTGTTTTTAAGTAAAATAACACATGCGGAAAAGTGAATTACAAATGAAAAATTTGATGAATGTTCACAAAGTGAACCCACCTGTAGAATCACAGGTTAAAAAGTTAATTACCAGTGTCCCTACATCTTCCTTCGGCCCTGGGCCCAGTCTCTATCCCTAGATTAACGTTTGTCTGGTTTTGTATTTATAGAATTGGAATCCACCAGCACATATACTCTTCTGCATCTGTTTTTGCTCAATACTATCTCTGAGGATATTCATTTTCACTGCTCTGTAGTACTTCACTATACAAATATGCCACTAGTTATGTGTTTATTGTACTGTGGATGTACATTTCAGTATTTCCCTCTTTGGCACTATTAAAAATAATGCTGATGTGAACATTCTTGTACATGTTTTTTTGTGCAAACATACATATATTCTCTCTCTGGTATATGGCTAGGGACAGAACTGATGGGTTATGGGGTATGTTCAGGTTTAGGTGATAACACCAACTCATATTCAAAGGGAGTTATAAAAACATTTTACCTAAAATTAATAGACCATCAACAGGTCTCTCTGAATGAAATGCCCCCTTCTTTGGTTAAACTGCCATTTGGAATAAAAAATAAAGTCACTTTAAGACCAGCACCTCCAAAGAGCAGAAGTTCCTGTCCTTTTCAGAAAATCTTAACCTATCATTACGGATTAAACACTTATTACAGACAAAATATCATGGTTTAAAATTGTTTGAACACACACATCGGAATTCAGTGCCGTTTTCATGAGCAGTAAGTCCTGCTGGATGTTTATGCGTATTAAAATTACACAACCCAAGGGCGCCTGGGTGGCTCAGTTGGTTAAGTGACTGCCTTCGGCTCAGGTCATGATCCTGGAGTCCCGGGATCGAGTCCCGCATCGGGCTCCCTGCTTGGCAGGGAGTCTGCTTCTCCCTCTGACCCTCCTCCCTCTCATGCTCTCTGTCTCTCATTCTCTCTCAAATAAATAAATAAAATCTTTAAAAAAAAAAAAAAAAGAACTAAAATTACACAACCCAAAACACCCAGAGCAGGGTAAGATACCTATGTAAGAGAAGAGATGGTACAACACCCCTTTGTCTCTAAAGAATAACACAATGGAGGGGATTCAAAGAATGGGACCGGGCAATATGGACGGCCAAAAAATGATCCCCAGATATGTCCCTGTCCTAATCCCCACAACCCGTGAATTTGTTACCTTCCGTGGCAGAAGGAACTTTGCAGGTGTGATTAACTAAGGCTTGTAAAATGGAATGATTATTCTGGACTATCCAAGTGGGCCCAATGGACTCCCAAGGGTCCTTCTAAGAACACAGGACAGTCACAGAAGGAGATGTGACCATTTCCAGGAGCGGAGCTCAGAGTCAGCAAGAGGAATCTGAAGGAGCTCCACTTTTGCCCTTGAGAAAGGCCAGGAGACGGATCCCCGCCAGAGCCTCCAGAAGGAACCAGCCCTGCCAACATTTGACTTTAGCCTATGAGACTTGATTGTAGATTTCTGACCTCCAGAACCGTAAGACAAGAAATCTGTGTTCCTTTCAGCACGAAACATGGGACTTTGTAACTGCAACCACAGGAAAGGGATACAAAGTGGCTGATTAGCAGACACCAGGTTCCCTGACACCCGCTGCAAGGTTCTAGCCACGAGCTCCTCCAGGAGGCACAGCCAGCAGACGCCACGTCGTCAGGGCCGTTTGCTCCACCCCAGCAGGACCACCGATGATGCTACACAATCAAGAGCTGGGGCAAAAGTAGAGGTCACCTTAGCAACCACCTCACAGCTGAATACGACTGTGACAGGGTTCAACTATCCTCAGAGTCTAAGAGCTAAAGGAGACGCTCTGGGCCCGAGGTAAGAAGCAGAGATGCGTGCAGCCCCCCGCACCTGCGGCTTGGTCTCCACTCGCCGCTGCCTCGCTCCCGCCCTGCTTTGCAGGCTTCCGCTGGAGCTCACGAACAGCTAGGAAGCATCGGCCAGGAAAGCCCTTCATTTCTGACATATTAAACACAACTTGTATAATACACTTTCCGTTTCATTTTGCATTCAGCACTCTGTGTTCTTGGACCCCGTAATATCCTCATTAAGAGATCTGTTTGGGCCACTGGCAGAAGGCAGGATGGCTTGGCTGCCATCACAGCTGCCACAGAGCCTGGCCCCAGGGGATACTGAAACCTTGAGCAAATTATTCACTAGCACCCTGCACTCTCTGAGTTCACCAGCCTGCGGCACAGTCTCTGGGCCGAGGGAAGCGGGCGTGAGGCTGGGGAATCGGTCACAGCTGGACAAGCTCTACTTGGATAAAAGAACCCCCCGCAACCACCTCCCCTGTTCCACAGTTCATGGGCCCCATGATCCCCCACAGCGATAAAGCAAAGAAAGCGTTTAACTTGTAACTCCCTGGATCTCACTGCAACTCTTCAAAACGGTCCAATGTCAGCACCCCATTTCTTTCTGTTGAAATTTATCAAGACGACTCTCAAATCATTCATTTCAGGAGGAATTTGTGGTGACAAGGATGGCCATGCCAGAACAGTGAACAAAAACGTGGGTGTGGGCTGAAATCAGTCCAGAAATTAATATCCTGTGCCTGTTCACGACACAGGTTTTAAATGTTCAGGACTGTGCATCCTCGGAAGACCATTTGCTTTCAAATAACACCCGCACCCTTGCTGGCCTGCTTCCCTGACCACAGAAAGCTTCTGGAATGAGCTTCTGCACAGAGCTGGTTATAGATTCTAGGAGGGCAGCAGGTGTGAACCATCTTCTGAATGGCAGAAAAGCATGCTTCTTCCACATGCTGGTAACTCAGTGACAGCTAACACCATCTCCTCAATGGCCAGAAGAGAAAGAACCACATCCGGCAAATAAAACTCACATACCCTGAAAAAAGGGGCTCTGGAAGAAAGTAATCGGCATGATCTAAATTCAAATGGAGGTGTACTAAAGCCGAATTTCCTGGGGTACCAGAATTAACGTCACATCCAGAAGGAAGGTGAGGCTCCTGGAGCCATATTCTGGGGTCTCAAAATCATAGATGCTCAGAGCCCCAGGAGTGGCTCCTGCATCCCTCAATATCCAGACTCCCTCCCAGTCAACATTCACACTAAGGACCCACTAAGAGCGATGCCCAGACTCTGAAAACGTAAAGATGAGTATAGCACTGAAGACGCCGGCTAGGAGGAAGGGTAGTGGAAAAAAAGAGAATTGCATACTGGGCAGAAGGAGCAAAGAGCAAACATTAAGAAGCAGGAAAATAGAAGGTTTCTCCAGGTGTTCAATGAGGTGCTCACCTGAGTGAAGACAGAAATTATAAGCTAAGGGAAAATGCCCGTGAAAGACCCCGAGCCATGATCAGGAGTTTGGAGAGAATCCAGGAGGCAATGGGGAGAGTTGTCAGCCCTCCAAGCCAGACGAGGGCATTCTTCGCTCATTCACTCATTCAACAAACGGTTCTCCTGCCTCCTCTAGAGATGGAAGGCTGAACAGAAGAGAACCCCTTCCTTCCTTCTGGACGCTGGTACTCACTTGTGAAGACAGGTGATTAGGAAAAAAACAAGAAAAGTAAAGCGGGTGTGAAGAAAAGACAGTACAAGGAGTTTGGACACGTGTGGCACAGGAAGCCAACCTCGTTAAGGGTGAGGGGCCGGCGTGCTCAGCTGGGACCCAAAGGTCGATGCGAAGATTCACTGCTTTGAGCGTGAAGGACGGGCAGCTGGGAAGGGTCACTGAGATGCTAGAGGAAGAAAGGTGGATTGGAGAAGAAATGAAGGAAGTAGGGCTTAGGAACTCGGGGGTCAAAGTACCAGCAACAACACCCGCCCTGAGCAGTATCCATAACCAACAGTCACTTGGCCTCTGACAAACAGCTCTGAGCATGGGGATCTCATCACTTCCCCAGAGGGTGGACTCTGATACCTGGCAAATCTAATTCTTACAGCAAGAGTTCCTTCCTATATGAAGACCATGCCTGCTTCCCCATAACGTTTATGCATTGATCCTGGATCCACACTCAGGAGCAAATCACAGAAAGCCCTTTCCCTCTTCTGGACATATTTCCCATTAACTGGGGAAGATCCTGGTCATTTCCAACTCATTCACATCAAATGCTAAGAACAGAAAAGTTCTAGAATGTTAGGACTCCAAGAGCCCCCACAGGTGACCTTCAGTTTTATGTCATTTCATGCAACAAGACACAAAGGCCTAGAAAGAGCGGTGATCGTACCCCCAATCACCCAGCTACTCTGGCTCAGCTGACCTGGGAGCCTGAGACCACCCCCCACCCACCACAATCTCATGTGCTCTCAATGTATCTTGCTGCTGCGTGTAACCTAACTCCAAAACTTTGTGCTGAGGGCATCTGTATCTCCGGGGGAGCCACTGAAATTAAACAGGGTTGAAAAATAAACAAACTCACATAAAGTATAAATAGCATTTCCATGAAAACAGGCAGCAACTCTGTCCCTTATCTATGGCTCCCCCTGCCTTGAAACAGAAAACTCACGGGTGTCGATAAATGGATTGCAAAGTTGTTATGTTTAACTACAGAGAAAAGCATGTCTCCACGGGGTCTTTTGGAAATGCACAGATGTCTACTGGCAACTGGCAGGGGCTGCAAGGAGGTACCCTTCGTGTCCCAGTAAACACTCTGCCTTTTCTAGAGTCTCCGGATCTCTGGCTCAGGATAGGTCAGGCAGGTCATCCTGTGCCCTCACCCCTGACGCTGAGCTCCACCCCCCCACCGCCACACTGCACTTCTGTTTACACACCTCTCATGTTAGGTGTTTCATTACGTCTCAGGGCGGCTCATTCCAGCCCTGGACAGAGTGATCCTTTACTATGATGAGCTTGACAGCTGGCTCCCTGCCACATCCCTCCATAGATTTGGGGGCCATCTCTCTTTCGGGTGACAGCCCCTGGACTGCTTGCTGAAGCTGATCATATACATTTGCAGCTTCTGCTTCTCCAAGGTAAATAGCCCCAATTCCTTCCACTATTTCGTAGGTAACAAGGTTTGAATTGGAACTGTCATTCACCATGATTCTCCTAAATGTGCTGACTTGTCTCGACTGTTCTTAAAGTGTGGCATCCAGACATAAATGCTGTGGTCCAGCTATGGACTAAAGGATACCCTATAAAAGACACCCATCACCTTTGTCATTCCAGTGAGAATATCTGTTAATGTACTCACATCAGCCCCTGTTTAATGCCATTTGTGATTTGATTCCAAGGGGAGGATTTATGATTAAGCATCATGTTGATAAATAAGGCACCTACACCCAGTCGGTGCAGGTCACCTCAGAATATTATTCCCTCAATCCTCCCCATTTCCCGTCGTCTATCTGCCAGTCTAACGAAATCATTCAAAGTCTAGGATCAAGGTCACTCCATCCACCAGGGCTGGTCCAGATAGCGTGATGGTGGAAAGCAGACTTCCAGCTGGTATCAACCTATCACTAAGCACAGACAATTATGAATTCTCCATACTGCAGATCAACTCCCAGTCTCCTTTTTTTGGAAACTCCACCACTTACCTTTGGGGGACCACCCCTCCCCCATTCTGACTCCACATGTTTTAAGGAACTCCTCTCTACCCTATGACCAAAAATAGGCACAGGGCACAGGGCTGGCCTCACAGCCTCCTCCAACTGCAGTGATTAGTCTCTGGACTACATGTGAGCAGGGCCAATTCAATCCAAAGCAGGAGTATTGCAGAATTAGGGAGAGAAAGAACTCTTTCTACAGGCACTGGTGATGGTAAGTAGTAAGCTAAAGCTTCCTCTGTGTAGATAAAACTGCCCTGAAAGAAACCACGGCAGAGAAAAGTAGAGCAAAGGGAAGGAGGGAGATTGAGCTACAAAAATATCATTTGAGCCCCTGGATCCAGCCTTTCCTGATGCCTGTGCTACCTTCGAACTTACTGGTTTTGTTAGCCCCCAAATTCCCTTGTTGCCAAAATCATTTGGGGCTGGGTTTCCATAAATGAGTGCAGATCAAAATCCTGCTCACAGCCATCCAGAAAGGTCATGTGACACCATGTCAAAGCTCTCGCCAAAGCCTGCTACCTCACTGAAGTCCCAATCTACAACATCGTATTGTAGTTAGAAAGTCCAGCTCTTGAGTCCAATAACCCAGGTCCATCCTGACCGGCTCTGGGCCTTGGACAGATCACTGCAGGACTTCTGCCTCACCGTCCTCATCTGGACCTACTACATGGGATTACCACTGAGAAAGAGTCAATGCATGCAAAGTCCTTACAACCACACCTGGCCTGCAGAAATGCCTAAAACACAATCATCCTCGTTGTTGTTGTTGTTATTCTCACACTATTAGTATCATTACCCGTCCAGTTATACTGGCAAAGTCAATGTTTTCCTGTACTAGCCCTGGACCGGCACCGGGTGCTCTCAACCTTCTTTTACAAGGCTCTTCCATCGTCCCTGGCACAATGCTTCCTTCAGTCTCTCCTAGGATCAATAGCAACTCACCTTCCTCCCTCTGATCTCTTTGCCAAAACGTACTCATCCACTGCCATGTCATAATTTACTCCATTTAGCTGCTCAGATGGAAGCTCCTCTACTCCAGGGATGTATGGGACAGGGAAGTGACGGGGTGTGGTCCTGGGCCCTTCCCTGCTATGCAGACATATGGTGCTACCTCGATCATATGCAGCTGAGCAAACCTCAGAAAGTGAGGTGGACCTCCTAATTAAAAGGCAGCCCTGCGCTGTCAATAAAATTATGCATAAAGGAAATGTTTAAAAACACCATAGTGACACTCTCTCTTTCTAAAACTGAAAATGTTTGAAAAAAAGGGGGACGGGGGTTGAGTGTCAACTCTTGCTCTTGATTTCGGCTCAGGTCACGGTCTCGGGGTCGTGGGGTCGAGCCCCACGTCGGGGTCCACGCTCAGCATGGAGCCTGCTTGTCCCTCTCCCTCCCCTTTGGCCCCTCCCCTCTCTCTCTCTCTCTCTCAAGATGAATCAATAAAATCTTCGAAGAGAATTAAAACACAGGAGTGACTCCCTTGAGACAGATTTTCACTTGAGATGTTTTTGACTTCAACTGTGGGAGCAAATAAAAAGAGAGCGTCCTCCTCGACGCGGCCATTCCTTCTTCCCTGCCTGAAGCTCAGAAAACCATCTCTGATCCGCAAAACACTGCCCTGCCTTTGAAACTGCTGGCTGGAAGAACGGCGAGTCTCGTCTTCTCTACCGATTTCTGCAAAGTGACAGGGACCAGCATTTGTTTTTATTTGTTTGGGGAGGGCAGCTCTTCTGTTGCATCCGTCTCTTGGGCCAGTCAGTGTGACTGATCATCTTTCACACCGGGCCCGGCCTGACAGCTCCAACCACCGTCTCCCGCGGCGCCCTGGGCTCGCCTCGCCATCACACGCGTGCTGCTTCCACGGCACGGTGCACGTCCACGTCTGCTGCCGCCGCCTTCCCAGCACCGGGCTCGGCAGAGGCGCTTGACAAGAGCGGTAGCAACGGTAACAACAAGATGTTCAATGTGTGAGCAAACGAACAGACCAAAGAATGAAAGAAACATGTGGCTCCATGAACAGCGAAGGAATCCCTCCGGGGCCCAAACCTTGCGCCCCTTATCGACACCGGGATCGACGTGCAAAGCGGGGATTTGACATGTGCGACCCCTCCACTGTATGCAGGCGCACCTCATTTTGCTTCTGTTTGCATTTTGTCCTCCTCGCTACGGACTCCCTCCCACTACCTGTGTAAACCTGGCATGTCTCGGCCCGGGCCCACGCGCGCGTGCTGCAATATCCTCCCGTTCCACACAGTGACAAGTTGGGATCAGAAGACCCGGAGGGGCTTCCGAGGACTCCGGGACAGCCAGGGTCCTTTTGCTTCCCTCCTCCCTCTCCCTGTGCGGAAGCCGCCTTCTTACCTTCAAAGCTCCCGGCGAACAGGTAAAGCCAGGTGATGGCTGGGATGCAGAGAACGGTCAGCGAGGCAGCCAGGAATTTCCGTCTCCCTCTGCAGATTCCCAGCATCCTCTCAGAAGTGGCAACCCCTAATCCCAGCGCCGCTTCTCTGCCCAGAGCACGGGGTCCTCGGCCTCCCTCATAATACTTTCTGAAAGGAAGAGCAAAGAGGAGGGCTGAGTTCCCAGCGCTGTAAAAGGATGCAATTTGCGGGGGGTGGGGGGGGTATCCCAGAGATCCTGAAAGTATCTGGCTCCTCGACGACTTCCTGCTGACCTTCTAGCCCAAGACACAATGCTGCAGTCTTACATCTATCAAAACTGAGACAGCTCTTTTAAAAGTAAATAAAGGATGATGAAAACTATGACATCGCTCCCTCCCTCCTTCCCTCTCTCTCTTTCTCGCACGTGCACACACACACACGTGCGTGCGCAAGTATTTTATAGTACAGATTAGTTTGAAGCCCGAACACACTTACTAAAAATGCATTTAGTTAGCACCTTGTATGTACCAAGCACTAACTAGGTGCCCTGTTTTCAAAAATGCCAGGAACACGGGTTAGTTTCCAAGAACACAGTCTAACAAGAGAGACCAACTTAAAACATCCACGGGCACTCCAAAACTGTGATGACTGAGAAGTGCACACATGGACCTCTCTGGAAAGACCAAGGAAGTTGCTGACTGATCCCTGGGCGGTCAAAATGGCAGAACAGTTCCTGAGTTCGAGCCAGAGAGAGCCGTGGAAGGCGCCGGGGGCTGCCTCCTGGCACACTCGGAGGAGAGGAGGCTGGGTCAGCCAATGTCATCTGCAGGGAACCACATCCCGATCACAGCTGATAACCTACAAACACTCACCAGGGACTGTCTTAATAGCTTCCACCTTTAATATGGAAGATGTCCAGAAAAGCATGGAAACGATTAAAACGTGCAGAAGATGGAGAGGAACACAGATAACCTGTCACCAGCCTGCAGAGAGTCAATCCTGAGGCCAGGCGGAAGACTTGCTGAGACGTGTTCAAAGCAGAGGGAGAAGGTCAATGCACATGGAGTAGAGGCCCAGGATCCTTCACCTGGGGATCTGACCGGCAGGTCATGTGCCTTATAAAGGAATTTAAAAACCAACAGCCCTGCAATCTCATCTCCACCTATCTCCTCACATCGAGCTCACACTGACTGCAGGTGGAGCGAGGAGCCTCCCAAACGGAGAAGAACCTACCCCTGCAGGCAGCTATACAAGGCTTGTCATCCCCAAAGAAATTGCTGGTTTGGGTGTCCCTTTGGGTATTCCCATAATATGTCCTTCCCTCTGCCATAACCCTTAAACCCCATGGGACTATGGCCTGGTTGAACCGTCTGTCCTCCCCACCAGCCTTGGGGTTTCCGGGAGACAGACATCCTGTCCGCTCACCTTGCATTCCCTAAGACTGGGCATACCGTCTGTCACCTGTAGGCTGGCTGATAGCTGTCGGCTGAACAAATAAATGGGATCAGATTCTAACCAAAGGCAGCCCTCCCAAGCTTCAGGAGTCTGTGTTCAGCAAGTTGCTGGCAATAAACACCTAATGGAGCCAATCTCAATTGTCAACGCCAGGTTTGCTTCTGCACCCAACTCTGACATGATTTTCTAAATGGTCCTCCTTTGAAACAGATGAATGATCCCAGGGCTGGAGGGTGTGGGCTAGCAAGGAAAACCAAACAAGCAAAATCACTTTAAACAAGGAATGTTGATTGGAGGAAAGTCCCCCGCGGGAAGTGTTTCATTCTGAAGCATGGGCAACAGACCCTCCACACACACTATGTCACCAAGAATGAGGATCGCCCCGCCACTGGCCAAATCTCGCAGGAAGAACAGGGGACAGGAGGCTATGCAGTTAGATCTGGATTCAAATCCAGTTCCGCACGTGACTAGCTGTGACATTGGCAAGCCCTCTGTCGCTGGGTAAGCTTCATTTTGTTCATCTCAAGCAATGGCCTCTCTGTCAGACAGTCTTAAACGAGAGAGTCCTTGAGTAAGTGCTGAGCAAAGGAACATGTGACAGGGTGAGCCCCACCTCTTCCCGAGAGCTGAAGGAGGAGCAGCACTCAGGCTTTTCCAGAAAACAGATCCCAACAAGTATGTTCGGCTGACACCACCAAATGGGTGATCTCAACCCGAACATCCTACTCGAATCTCCTTTAGGAGATACCACCACATTAAAATGGCCCTTTGTGGGTTGTTTGTTTGTTTGTTTTCAGTTCATTTATAATAATAGTAGCAAAGACAACTAGCAGTAATAACCTGTGAGGTAGGAACCAGTTTCCATCCCCATTTAATGGATGAGAAACTGAGGCCTAAAAAGACCAACTGGCCAAAGGTTATACCAGCAACACCTCAGGCACTCCTCTCCCTAAGGAACTGATTCTAACAACCTTTGCCAGGGGTCATTTTCCCTCTGATCTAACCTAAATCCTTCATATTGAATCTTAGGATTTTTCTTCCCAGAGTTCAATATATCACCACTGCTTGCTCTCATTCAAAAAAAAAAAGTTCAATAGAACAAAAACTGGAAAGCTCTTGGTGAATTTGGACTTCAGGGGAAAGTAGGACTATATATGGAGCTGAACTCAAGTGGTGTTAATATTTAAAAGCATTTTTAAAAAACTCTTTAAGACACTTATTTTCCTCTTTTCCTCGCTCCATCTGCAAAAGTTAATTTCAACTGGCACAATTTGTCCAAAGTTTTAAAACAGAGTCTAGAGTGGTTTGCATTTTATGATAACACTGGCATCTAAAATTAAACCCAGCAGGTAAAAAATATTCCTTCATGGATTTGACTTTTAAATGACACCTCTGTGCACTAAAAACACATTTTAAAGAAAAATCTCAATTTACATCAGAAGTTACTCTAGGAAGTCAATACAGGAATCAACACAAGAAGGAAGGAAGGAAAAAACCGAAGGCGGGCTGAAAATTACCTCCCACATGTGTAAACATTGATGGATTAACTGGAAAGTTAGTCTGGAACCTGCTTTTGCCTGGTCAGAGGGAGACAGACTCCTGGGGCAAAGAGTTACCTTTAAAATGCCCCTGCCTCGAACCCAACACCCAGTTCTCCTTGGCCAAGATGGTCAATTCTCCCACTAAACATCTACTACTCCATCTGTCTTCTCCCATCTGTCTTAACCAATGAAATTCACATTTATGCAAAACATTGCATGAGCCAGAAAAAGTATCGTGATCTATTAAAGCCACAAAAGCAGCATTCAGAGCTGAGAGTAAATAAAATGTGATTACAAGTATCCTTCAGTCCAATGTAACACATTGTATACACATGTACAAATACCTATAAAACTATACATATGAAAAAAGGTATAAAGGTTATAGGTTATCTCTGGGTATAGGGTATGGATAATTTAAATATATATGAATATGTATTTTTCCCAAATTTTATACAAAAAATAGTGTGGCTTTTATAATTTAAAACTTGAATCACCATGTCTTCTTGTTATATTGCACATGATTCAAAATACCTCAGCGCGAACAGTGAAGAATACATGAGTTAGTTTTACTTTACATGCAAGGTGCAGGGAGTTAAGATCTGTAGGATCCTTGGGGAGCCTGGGTGGCTCAGTTGTTAAGCGTCTGCCTTCGGCTCAGGTCATGGTCCCAGGGTCCTGGGATCGAGCCTGGCATCGGGCTCCCTGCTCAGTGGGAAGCCTGCTTCTCCCTCTTCCTCTCCCCCTGCTTGTGTTCCCTCTGACTGTGTCTTTCTCTGTCAAATAAATAAATAAAATCTTAAAAAAAAAAAAAAAAATCTGTAGGATCCTCGTTGGGAATACACCCTCCAGGGGTGACTGGCTACCATTTGAAAGTCTCTAGTCAGAAGCTCATATTCCAAATGCTGATCTGATCAACACTGGAGATTGCCTTTTTTTTTTTTTTTTTTTTAAGTAGGCTCCACAGCCAACATGGGGCTTGAACTCATAACCCCGAGATCAAGAGTTGTAAGCTCTACCAACTGAGCCAGCCAGGTGCCCCTGGAGGTTGTCTTTTAATTAGCATCATTAGAAATGAGTTTTCATGGGTGTTCAAGATGTATGAGTTATCTAGAAATACTGCACATGAAGAGGGAATAAAAGTCTAAATAATCTCCAAAAGAAACAAATAAACAAAACGTCTAAGGAACCCAATGGCCAAAATCCTTCAGATGCACTTAGGAGCCAAACTGATCCTATGGGCAGGCAACAGAGTTGGGTCACCGACTGTAACTTTAAGATCGGGTGAATCCTGTCAGTTCCATGTTGTCATCTGAGTCTCAAGTGAACCTTTCTTAGGGGTCCTACAGCAGACGGACCCTCCATAGATGTCAGCTTTGTTTTATCATTATTTGTACTACTGCACCCCTTGCCTATACCCAAGCCTTTCCCACACAGCCCTACTATCCAGCCATGCCTTTCCTCCTCTCCTGCACCTCCAGAGGAATTTCAAGTCCTTGCTGCCTCTGCAGAACATCTCCCGACAAGTCCAGACCTGGAGGTGCTTCCTCCCTTTGTTCTAAATTCCAAAGGCTGTCAGCCGCACATTCCTGATCATATCACTGTCTTCTAATCATTTCCCAGCATTAATTTCTCTTGACTACACCAAAACTCCTTAAGGGCCAAGGATCCAGGTCCTCTCGTGTTTGTCTTCAGCCTCTGCCTGAGACCAGCAGCTAAGACCACAGTTTATACTTAGCCATCTCCATCCAAAGTGTGGTCCCTGAAACACCATCAGCAACAGCTCATATCTTGCCAGAAATGCAGGCTGTCAGGTACCCCCCCCCCCACGGATCGAAATCTGCACTTTAACAAGCGCACACCACTGTTTCAGAGCCCTGTACTACTAAAGCTTGGAGTAACGAACCGGTTGTTGTCTCCCACCACTCCTACTGACCCCCTCCCTCACCTCACCCCTGCAGGGACTGGCCAGGGCACTAGGGAGAACCAGCACATCCTGGACTTTGTTGGTTATCTATTTATTACAACAGTTCTCTGATAGATGGAAGGAGAGTTCCTATAAGGAAAAGTGCCTCTTTCTAATTAAACAGAAGCACCTTATGGACTCGCAGTGGCTCTAATGGCCCATCCTGACCTCCCATCAAAAACACTGCTTAACCATTTGAATGACTGAACAGCACCAACACCACCCACCGAGGCATCACTATACCCATCCTGCAGATCAAGAGAGGCTTGAGGACGCTGATTCATTGTTGGAAACCCTGGGACTCAAATTCCAGTGCTTCCTGAGAAAACGGAACACCAGTTCTGTGCTACAGGACACATAACTGATGACCAGTCTGCCTCCCCAGTCAGAGCACAATGCCTCAAGACCAGGCGCTTCTGTCTACTTTGGCCACTGCTGTTTTCTTTGTTGCTAGCACTCTATCTAGCATATAGGAGGAGATCGCTAAGTATTTACTGAATGGATCAATGACTGAATATCTCCATCACAGCCAGCAGCCTCCCTGGATGTGCATTATCATACAAACTACCCAGTCTGATTCAAGGGCCAGCCCACACCTTCCCCCCCGCCACCCGAGCCCAGCTATGGAATCCTCTGGAACTTCCACTAAGGGATCAGCAAATTCCTCTTTAACCTCCATTTCCCCTGGCTCCCTTCCAGCTCTGCTCTTCAGGGAAAGTACAGCTGTGCCCTGGATTATGGCTTTCCCCAAAGGAGAACCCTTTCCCCTACTCTCTCATGCAAATACCTGAGGGCTAGGAAGCAGGCATGTGCCCCCTCTTACTGCCTCTCCCTCTTCTGAAGACCCTGCTCCTCTGTGGCTCACCATTGTTCTCTCCGTCCTAGTCACTGTCACCTGGCATCTTCTGGGTACTCCTCTCATTCTGGAAGACCTCAGTGTCCACCGCACGCTCCTCCACCTCTCCGCCCCGATTCCGTGACAGAAACGGTCAGTTCAAAATGTCTGCCGCTTCACATGGGCCAAATTTACATTCTAGAACTTGGTGTCACCCAAACCAGCACAACCTCCCAAATCTCAAACGTCAGTGTCAACCCCTGGGGGCCTTCCCGGGCTGCCATTACACAAATTCTTCACTGTCATCGTGAACCCCAATCCACCGGCTTTCTTCATGCCTGCCCATCCAGCTCTAGATTTTTCTTATGTTCATGCTCATTCGGCTGACAGGCCATGATTCAGTATTATAACCTCCCTCTGCAAGCACGCATGGCCCCCCTTGGCCCTCCTTTCCAATTGTACCAGCCTAGAAAAATCCACTCGTGCAGATGAGCACAACCATACATGTTCACCATGGCTTTCCTTGGGAAGCCAAATGTTGGGGTAGGAAACCACTATCAGGCAGGCAGATCCGTTCCATTTAGTCATGTCTGATTTCAAATGGGCAGTCAACTGCTAAGAGACACTATTACCTTTCTCTGGAACTCACTTTCTTATTACCTGAGATATTTACTTCATACATTCCTTTTCTCCTCAAGCTTCCTCTTTTCCAAATGGCAAATTCCAGGAGGGTTCCGAGATGCAGTGTGGAACCCACCGTGTTTTCTCTCCCCAGGCGAGATCCCTCATTCCAATGTCCCATGAGACAGTCTCCAGGCTGATGCCTCCCACATTTTTATCTCCAGCTCTGGCCTCTCCTCTGAACTAGAGACTCACGTGTACAAAGACCTTCCCCTACCATGTGGCCTCAGACCTCAATCCCAATTTCTCTCTCCCCCACCCCTCTTCTCCAGAGCTTTCCACCTTCTTAAAGAGCACCATCATCTACATCAAAGCTCAAGCCCCACACCTGGGAGCCATTCTCCATTCCTTACTCACCCCTCATATCTTGTCAAATCTGGCCATCCTCAAATCCTGCCATTTTTACCTCTAAAACATGTATTCTGTCCAATGATACACCCACTTCTTTCCAGTTTTACTGCCACTATATAAATCCAAGCCACCATAGTCTCATGCGTGGACCCAGTGCAATAGCCTCCTAACTCAGATCACACCGGAAATTATTCAACATTTCCCCCACAGCTCTTAAAATAAATCCCAAACTCTTTGGCGTGTCTGTAAGGAGCTACTTGGCTTGACCTCTAACTGCCTCTCGGTCTTCATCTCTGGCCAGTCACCCTTTAATTCTCCTTGCCTCCAGCCATCCCGGCCCTCTCACTTCCAGAATGCACCTCAGGGCCTTTGCCAAGTATGCTCCCTTTGTCTGGAATGCTTATCACTCTGCTTTTTGCTGGGCTAAGGGCTGCTGATTCTTCAAGCCAAGGTCTTGAGTGCAGTCAACTCACAGAGGTCTTCTCTGATGGCCCTATGCCCAAGGGCCCCTCCTTCGCTCCATCTGTCACCATGCTCTAGCCACTCCCTCTACTGTCCTCCTCAGACTTTGGCATGATACAATTATCTGAGGGATTACTTATTTAATGGTGATCTCTCTCACTAGATTTCAGTCTCCCCTTGGGCAAAAATGGCTGCTTTAATTTCAGCGCACACCCAGGCACACAGAAGTCTTACTCCTTAAATGGATGAATGAGCAAGTGAACGAACATGCCAGACAGCCTCGACCACCAGATACCTTGTAGTCCTTCTACTATTGTTTTAATAAGCCCTTTCTACACGAAAGCTTGCCATCTTGCTGCCTGAATCTGTAACATTTGTAATAGGAGAAAAGAGAATCCACACAATGCCCCACATAGGTCCCTACGGATGGGGTGAACCCTGCCGAGTCCCTTTGGTACGTTTGAGGTCACTTGCCAAGTTCACTTTGGTAACTTTCTCTCCTTTCTCTGTTCCACAAGGAAGAACACACAAGGGGGGGTGGGGGGTTGGGCCTCTCCCTCGGGAGTCTAGGGCTTCCCTCTGGGAGGCCTAACCCCACAGATGCTTCCTCCCTCCCTCTCTTCTTTGCACATCAGGGCCGAAAGCATCTCCCTCCGGGAGATGATGCTTGGGCTTGTCAAAATGGTACACCCGATTCCTTTTCTCCTTCAGAGAATGGCATTTGGCCTTGGGGGCACTGTTTAGAAATTGATCACGTGAACTACAAGAGTAAAAGCCACCAGCAATGTGCTTTGGAACAAATGTTGAAAACGTGGAGTTCACTGTTTTAAAGGACTCTAAGGGCCCATTTCTGCCAACTTGGTTTGTCTTGATCCCACTGTGAAGTCCAATCCTCTTGCTGCAGAGAAACATGTCCTTTTGCTCTCAGAACCACTATGACGTCTTAGATAGAGGTCTTGCTAGGGTCTCTGAGCCAGTCGTCACCCACCCATTTCACACAACTTTGCAGTTAGGACACGCCACCTGCAGCCTGAGAGCCTAGCCATCTTGTCTCCGTTATGTTCACGGCGAGCTCCAAGGCACGGTCTGCATCTGATGCAGGCCTCACAGCATTTACGGAGGACAGGAAGTCAGGACTTGGGTTCAAGTATCAGCTCTGCACGTTGGCTATAGGATCTTGACAAGTCATTCAGTATCCCACAGGCTCCCATCCTTTTTCGTGAAAGGCCATGGCAATATCAAGCACTATTGGTTATTGCAAGGATTGAGGGAGATCAAAAGAATCTCCAAAATACGATTGCACAGCAACATGAGATGCTAGAGTAGTATTAATAACATTAAATTAGTTGGATTTCAGCTGCTTGACCAGTCAAATTCTAAGGCCCACAAAGTAGTTAGAACGGTGTCTTCATCCATTTGGGCTGCTTTGGAAAAATACCATAGACTGGGCAACGTAAACAACAAACATTTATTTCTCACAGTTCTGGAGGGTAGGAAGGCCAAGACCCAGGTTCTAGCATGTTTGGTGTCTGGTGAGAGCCCGCTTCCTGTGTCTGCCCAAGGGGATGCAGGGGAGCTCTCTGGGGTCCCTTTTATGAAGGCACAGTCCCATTCACAAGGGCTCCACCCTCATGACCTAATCACTTCCGAAAGGCCCCACCTCCTAATAGCACTGCATGGGGGGTTGGGATTCAACATGTGGATTTTAGGGGGACCCAAACATCCAGTCCATAAGTAAAGAGGGAAAGAATCTAACAAATATGGCTGGCCCTGGTCCTGCCTCAAGCTGGCATATACTTAAAAGGAAAAAACATCCTACCATCTACGGGGGGCGGGGGGGAGAACACATAAACTGTGCTGAACACATTATTCAATGAGTGTCAACTTTTTTAAAGGGGTCATTTCTGTTCTTTAAAAAAAGGAATTGCCTCATGAAGCCAATTATATCTCAAAACTCTGTGCCAGGAAATGATTCGCAAAGAACCAAACCAATATGCTTCCTGGGACAAGATGATAGCAACTCTTACAAAGCTCATCCTGTTCTCCATAGCCACCTTTAAAAAGGAAAAAAGAAATAAGGGAAGTTAATTTTAATACTAGATTTTATTTGGCCTAGCGTGTCTAAAATATTAGCATTTTAACATGTCACCAATATGAAATATTACCAAGAGAGTCCATTCTTTTTCTTGTGCTAGGTCTTCAAAATTCAGAGCGCACCTACTGGGATGAGCGCCGCTCAATCTGAACGACCCACATTTCAAGTACTCCAGAGCCACGGTGCGGAACAGTCCAGGTGAGCAGCTTCTGAGCCTTCCCATCATCGTGCTTCAGGAAGCAACTGTGGCTGCAGGCCCTAGACTGAGCTGGAACAGAGGACCCAAGGCTCTGCAGGAACACAGGCTGGAGATATGGCAGCCTGGGCGGGTGACGGCGGAACCAGAGAGGACTAGATTTCACTGGACATGAGCACACTCGAGAAGGGAGACAATATATGGCAGCCAACGAGGATGCCAAGCACCATCCTGACACTCCACGTGGTCTTAACTCACTCAGTCTTTACAACCAATCTGTGCAAATCCACTTTACAGGTAAGGGCACCAAGGCTCAAAAGATTGAGTGACTCAGGTCGCATAGCTGGGGGAAGGGTAGGGTAGGGTAAGAAGGTGCCTGGGGTTAACCCCAAGACTCCTGACGTCAAATCCAATGTGTTTTGCTTGGCATGGCATTAAAGGCCACCATGACCTGCAGCCCACCCACATCACACCTTCCAATGCAGGACCAGCACCTGGATGAAGGACGCTGTGTCCTTCACACTGCCCTGCTGTGACTTCTTCCTCCTGGTCTAACTCCCTCTTATCTGCATGATGACCCTCTAAGACAGTGGCTCCCAATTGGGGGTAATTTTGCACCCCCCATCCGAAGGATACTTGGCAATGTCTAAAGACATTTTTGATAGTCAAGACTGGAGAGAATGGGGTACTCCTAGCATCTAGGGACCCAGGAAGTACTGCACATTCGCTGTGATCATCTTGTCCATAGCCACCTCCCTTGGCCTGGGGAGGTGGAGTGAGCTGATCTGCATCCCAGCTCCTTAATTTCCACCCCTTATATCACACCATACAACCCGGTTTCCGCTTTTTCAGGGCAGGAGCTCGTTTCATAGAGATGTCGACAGGTGGGCGGTGTGAACATCACTTCTAGCACGGAGCTCTCTCTGACGTGACACAGGTGGAGAAGCAAAAAGGAGGAAAAGACTTGAGAAGCAATCAAAAATTTCCACTTACAATATTAACCTCTTTCAACAATGCATTGCCAAACAGATCTTTAATGCAAATTGATCCTTCCCGGGGATACACACTTTTCCTGGGGTCAGACGACAGCTCCGGGAAGGCTGATTTTTATGTTTTTGTTCTGAATGTTAAATCAGCGCTTAATCATATCCATGAGGCAACCCACTGGAGTGTTTTGGTCTTCATTCTTTTGATTTTCACTCTGGGAAGGGATGATTTAAGCAGGCATGCCTCCCATTTCCATTCTGCTTAAGCAAACACTCATAAGCATTTATCAAGGGCGGAGACTGCTAAATGCACTCCAGTCTCCCCAACTGCTGGAGGAGGATGTGTCTAACTTGCAGAGTCTATTTTGCCTCCGTGTTTCAAGGCCTATGGAGATTTCATGTAAATCTCTCTTGTGGCAAATGATAAGAAGGTAGCTATTTCTTTACCTTCTCTTGACTCCCCAACTTTCATCCCCATTCCACCCAAGACATGGGGCTTGGGGCTGAGGATAAGAGAAGGATACAACAGGGTCCCTGCCCTTGAGCAGACCTGTAAGAGTGTAGGGGACAGACGCCGACACCATGAACAGGACACAAGACAGGATCAGGGAGACATGACTCTCGGGAGAAAACATTTGGGCTGAGCCAAGGGAGGATGGCCCAATTCCAAAGGCTGGCAAGGAAAGGGATGTCTCTCCTGGCAGAGAGAGCCTCCCAGCAAAGTACAAGGGCATGCCTGGGATCAGGGGACGGCAGCCAAACACTCCTTGCAGAGTCAGGTAAGGAGGGTGATGGGTGGAGGGGAATGAGCCTGGAGGACCTTGAATGCCAAGTGAAGTAGAACTGGGACTTCATCCTACAGCCCCTCAGGACCTACTGAGCAGGAATTACAGCATCTGTGGTTAAGAAAACCAACAACTCTGCGAGCGATGTGAATTCTGGGTTAGGCAAAGAAGAAAGTACATCCCAGAGGCCAACCCGAAGGCTTCTGGGGGCAGACCCAGCTGGGGCCATCCCAAAAGCCGTGTCCTTGTTTGGGGAACATTTCCGTTAACATAGTGTTGATCTGGTCCAGATGTGGGTACAACGGACTGAATGTTCGTGTTCCCCCCAAATGTGTATGTTGAAATCCTAATCCCCAGTGTGATGGTCTTAGGAGGTAGGGCCTTTGGGAGGTAATTAGGTCACAAGGGTGGAGCCCATGAATGGGATTCATGTCCTTATTAAAGGGACTCTCTCCACCGTGTGAGGATACAAGAAGTCAGTGATCTGCAACCTGAAAGAGTCTCCTCACCAAGACCTGACTATGCCAGCAGGCTGATCTCAGACCTCCAGCTTCCAGAACCGTGAGAAATAAATGTCTGTTGTCTAGAATACACCCACCCAGCCTGTGTACCATGTCCCAGCAACCCTCGTGGACTAAGACAGTGAGGCAGCACTATGCTCTGGGATGGGGCCTCTAGCTGCGGGGCGTTGGTCTCGGAGTGCTGGAGGGACACGATTCTCCTTTGCCAGGGACTGGTTTGGGGATGGCCTGTGACCCAGTCCTGGTCATAAACTGCAATGAAAAGTCACAGTGTCACCAAAGCCACAGGAGGGAAAGTGTCATGAAGAAAATTCCTCTTTCAGACAGACAGAAACCTTATTTGCCTCAGATCATAGAGGCAACACTCTATGCCTCCCGATTTCAAAATATTTGAGCTACGTTGTGTGATGGCTCCCAAGTGTGACATGGTCCCCTGTTTTGGGCCACAGAAATATCCTTGCAACTAAAGAAAAATGATGTTTGTGTTTGTTTTTGGTTTTTTTTTTAACTGAAGTAGGATTCTCATAACATAAAATTAACCTTTTTTTTTTTTTTTCAAAAAAAGATTTATTTGTTTATTTTAGAGAGAGAGAATCTCAAGCAGACTCTGCACTGAGAGCAGAGCCTGACACGGGGCTTGATCTCACGACCATGAGCTCACGACCTGAGCCGAAACCAAGAGTCGGACACTTGACTGGCTGTGCCACCCAGGCGCCCCTAAAACTAACCATTTTAACAACACATAATTCAGTGGCATCTACTGCATTCGGTGTCATGTAACCACACCTTGGTCTAATTCCAAAAAACTGTGATTACTCCAAAAGAAAATCCCGTACCATTAAGCAGTCACTCCCCGTTTTCCCCCCTCTCCGGGCCCCTAAGAATCACCACTTTGCTTTCTGTCTCTATGGATTCACCCACGCTGGATATTTCGTATAAGTGAAGCCACATTCAGCCTTTTGTATCTGCCTTCTTTCACCTAGCATAATGCTTCTATGGTTCAACCGCATTCTAGCATTACCAGTATGTCATTCCTCTTCATGGCTGGATAATATTCCATTGCATGGATAGACACATTGTCGATCCATTCATCGGCTGATGGGCATTTGGGTTGTTTCCATCTTTGGGTAATTCTGAGTTGTGCCGCTATAAACGCTTGTGTACAATACTTCTTTGAGAAAAATAGCTCTTCTTAAGGTTATCGAAATCCCTTTGTTCTATGCACATAAGGATGTCTATTATTATGAATGATTTTAAATGTCTAGAACCTCGGACTTGGGGAACTCAACTAGAAACAGCTATTTAGCATCTACTTGCAGCTGGGTCTATACCAGGCACTGGAGGACATTTCCATCTCATTCAACCCTCAAGACTTCTTTTTTTTTTAAAAGATTATTTATTTTAGAGTCAGTGTGTGCACGCATGCAAGTGGGAGGAAGGGCACAGGGAGAGGAAGAGAGAGGGAATCTTAAGCAGACTCTCTGCTGAGCGCGGAGCCCCACACAGGGCTTGATCTCATGACCCTGAGATCATGACCTGAGCCAAAACCAGGAGTCGGACGCTCAACTCACTGAGCCACCCAGGCACCCCAACCCTCAAGACTTCTCACATTTGTGTGTCAAATGAGTCCACTGCAGAGATGAGAAAACCAAGGCTCAGTGTGGATTAAATGCCATCCACACATGTTACACACATAGTATGGGGTAGAACTAGGATGAGACATGGTGAAAAAGTGCCCGGCCTGTTATCTGGCACAGAAGACTATACAAAGAATATGAATGAATATGAATGAATGAATCAATATCTAGTTAATTCACCAAGTACCTAGTGGAAGTTTGATAATTAAAAAACAAAAGAACTTGGAGGAGGGTAAGAAGGAAGGTACGGTCTAATACTTAGTTTCTCCCCTTCTCATAACTCATTGTACTTTTACGGTATGAAATGTTCAGTGGCTGGCTGTGTTTGTTTCCTAAGACTGCTGGAACAAAGTTCCATAAACTGGGTGGCTTAGCAGAAATGTATCATCTCACAGCTCTAGGGGCTAGAAGTTCAAGACCTTGGCATGAGCATACGTTCTCCGAAGGCACTGAGGGAGGGCCTGTCCCAGGCTCCTCCCTGAGCCTCTGGTGGTCCCCTGGCTGATGGCAGTACAAGCCAAGGCTTCACGTGCATCTCTCTCTGTGCATATCTGGGCCTAAATTTCCCCTTTTACAAGGACAACAGTCACACTTGATTAGGTCCCAACCTAATCCAGGATGATCTCATTCTAACTAATTACCTCTGCAATGACCCTATTTCCAAATAAGGACATATTCTGAGGTACTGGGGGTTAAGACTTCCGCATATGAATTTGGGGGGCGGGGGATGGATATAATTTAGTCAGCAACAGTTAACCTCACCATCACGCAGAAGTCAAGAAAAGAAACCACCATGAAGGCAGAGAGTCAGGAAGAGGCATTGCAGTCCTATGGGGTCAGGGATACCCTGTCCCCAGAGGCCACCTGTCAGAGAGCAGCAGGACTGACTCAGGGCCACTGGAGGAAGGACAGGATGGCCTGGACCTACCACAGGTCTCAACCTTCTCGATGATGTGAAAGAAAGAGCATGAAACCAAGCCGCAGGAAACACAGTTCTGCTCAACCAGGAATTACACCGTGACTTGACTGGAAACTCACCTTCTCTGGGCCTCAGCATCCAGTGACAATCAATGCAGCTTCCCTAACGGATCCCTCCCCCCTGAAAGGCATCTGCTTGTCAGTTCCAAGTCCATCAGGAGCTATAAACCCCTCCTCTGCAAGGGTGCAGAACTCTTCACAGTGTCTAACAACCTCTTACTGTCCTAGCTCTAGGTAAGAACCTCCAGCTGCCGGTCCTGCCACCTTTAAAGTTAGAGATAAAATCTCATGCATCTGGGCTCCTATAAAAAAAAATCAAATTATTCCGATGTATCTCCCTCACACAACACGTCAGACAGCTGCAGCACATAAAGTGAGTTCATTTTGTTGTGGGGCTGCCAGGAGAACCTAATCGTGGTGATAACACACAAAGCTGTCCCCGTCTTAGAAATCAGGCTAAACGCTTTCCATTTTTATCACCCAATTCATAACCATGCTGTCTGGCTTTAAGAATCCATAGCCTGGTGGTTTTGGTATCCACCAAATTCTTCTTAGTTTGGACGTTTTTCATTTCCCATGCCACTTGAAGAGAGCAGAATAAGGTAAATGGCTCCTCTCATGGCATTTGTTTTTCCAAATCTATAATTTCCTACTGACATGTTCCACACACCAGGGAAGGCAAAGAAGGAAAGGAAGCAGCCCACAGAGGGCCCATCCTAAGATCAAGGAAGCATCAAACTGGGATCACGTGGGACAACCAATTTAACAAGTTTCACGTCAGCAAGTGTCAACTGGTCTACCAACACCAACTGGTGAGCCCATCATTCACCTAGCAAAGAACTGTTCTCTAACACCTAGTGCCAAATCCTGGGCTAATTTACATGCATGATCTCATCATTCCTCACAAGACAGCTGCCTGCAAAAATGCCTCTGTTTGATACACACATGCACAACACATATAACATATTTACGTATTTTTACACTGACATAGCACACTGAGACTAAAAAAGGAAAGCAACACCAGCTCAATGGATAACAGAAAGCAGCGAGAAACTTGAAGAACAAGCACATAATGAAAGCCAATCAATATAAACATGCATAGACTCAAAAATCACGGAGGTTAAGCTAAATGAGAAGCTGGGAGAGGGAGTGGTTCTCAAATTCAATACCAGTCATCAAAATGTGGAAACTGGGGTTCAAAGACATGCCCAAAAGTTATCCAGAAAGAAAAGGACAGAGTTAAGTCTGGAACCTGGGTCCTTGCCTTCTTGTCCCACTGCTTTTACCTTCTTTGTCATCTTCAAATCAACACATATTTTAAGAAATGTTTTGAAGGACCTACTTAATATGGAAAGCTTCATGATTTAGAAGCATTCAAGACGGGGCAGGGGGTTGGTGAGAGAGAGAGAGAGAAAGACCCTTCAAGAATTTCTCAGCCCAAATCCAGAGAAACACAAAGTGTCTACCTGGGGCTCATGGAAGAGGGGAAAGGGGAGACTGCTAATGAGTATGTGGTTTCTTTTGGGGCTAATGAAAGTGTTCTGGCGGGGCGCCTGGGTGGCTCAGTCATTAAGGATCTGCCTTCGACTCAGGTCATGATCCCAGGGTCCTGGGATCGAGCCCCACCATCCGGCTCCCTTCTCCGCAGTAAGCCTGCTTCTCTCTCTCCCTCTCCCCCTGCTTGTGTTCCCTCTCTCGCTGTGTCTCTCTCTGTCAGATAAATAAAATCTTAAATAAAAAAAAAAGAAAGAAAGTGTTCTGGAATTAAACAGTAGTGACAGTCACACAATCTTGTGAATTACACTAAAACCACTGACTTGTAAACTCTTAACAGGGTAAAACTTATGGTATGTTAAGTTATGTCTCCTTTGAAAAAATAATCAGTGGCATCAGAACAGTCAGGGCTTAATAACACAGACTAGCCCCTACCAAAATAATCAAGTTGTAAAAAAAAAAAAAAAAAAAAAAAAAGATTCTACCAGTCACCCTTATTTATCCTGAGCAATTTCCAGACATAAGCATGTCAGCACACGACAGCTCTTTTTCTCACTGGAACTACACAATCATCCTGATGCTATTGTCCCCAAATTACGGATAAAAGACTAAGTCTCCCAAAAGTCAAGAGATCTCCTCAAGATCATAGTATAAGGGGGTCAAACACCTGTCTTCTCTATCTCCTGTCATAGCGCTTAGCAAAATATATCTTAGTGAGTTGGTTTGGATCTCTCTCACCGGAGAGTGAGTCCCTGTGAGCAGGGACGATGTTTTTTCAGGAAAAGAACACGTCTGGAAGAGTACTTTGAGATTTACTGGAAGGCATTCCGGGGCCAGGGAATGGAAAACGAAGAAGGTTGAGAAATGAATTTCCATGAAAAGAAGAAGAGGCGTGTACTAGAGGTACTCCAGGCAGAAGGGTTTTAATTCCTGTTAATTTAATCAAATATCCATGGAGGCCTGCTTGTGCCTGAGAAATGGTGCCTAAGGTCTAGCTGGGGAGAGGGGCACAGTCACACAACAAGACAACAGTAGCCTCAGGGCTACCTCGTGATTCGGACAATTTGTGTTGAGAAGTGGCTCTAAGGCCCCTGGTGGCTATTGATCACCAGGCTCTGTGGGAGGTCATGGGCAAGAAAGGGCTGAGTCTTCTTTCATCGGTGGATGGTAAAGAGGACCTGTGGACTCAAAAGGAACTTCAAAGTTGCTAAAACCAATCAATATTGAACGGCCACAAGACAATCTTTCACTTTCTTCTTCCTTTTTTCTCCTTTTGTGCGTGCCAACTCATGACAACCTCCAATCCACCCTGCAGGGGGCCACCTCTCTGGGGAAGCAGACCTAGACTCCTTTGAGCCACCCTCCCTCCAAGACTCTAATTAGAACCCTTCTTCTGTTTCAACAATCGCAACAGCTGTTTTATTGCTGATAAATGTTACTACTAGGAGTAGTATTTTCTATCATATTCCAAGCAATATATTTGTACCAAGCACTGCATTTTAAGTGTTTTGCATGCAGGGTCTTACTGAAATCCAACCCTGTGAACTAGGTAATTCTATCCCCCATTTTATAGAAAAGGAAACCGAGCAATCCGTCCCATGTCGTACAGCTAGTAAGTGACAGAGCCGGAATGTCCACCCAGCAATGCGACTCCAGCACACGTGTACAGAGCTGGATTGCTGGCAGTTAACGTAAGAAATTCTGGATTTTCTTCTAAATTTGAAGGAATACAAATTAACGGTAAAGATTTCTAATGTCCTAATTTGCTTCTTGAACTACTTCAGAGTTTAGGTATTTCAATGCACGATTAAATAACAGGTTGAAAACTTACAATGAAGGTGGTATTCGTCTCCCGAAGAAGCCTGTCCTGTTTTCAGAAGATAGTTGCAGGTACTAATAAGCACAAATGAACCTTTAACTTATTTGCATGTGTATACATAGAAACGTCGTCTGTATATATACATACACACAATTACACACACACAGAGACATGCATATATAGCTTATTTACACGTGGAAGTATTACATATCCTATCTATATATGCTATGGATTCAGTATAGATACTAAATATAATACACATATAAACAGTATGTATATACACACTACACGTATACACCATTTTATTTTACTATCCATTTTACGAAGTAGTAAACTGGGGTACAAGGGTGTTAAACAACTTGACAAAGCCACTTGATGAGTAATGGGTCAATCCATAGCTCACGCACACACCTGGCGCTCTTTCTCATACACCACGCCCACTCATTCTAGAACAGCTGCTGTGTGTGAGGTCACCGGGCTGATGACTAATACAATGCAAGTAACAAAAGCACAAAGAAAGCTTCATTCCTACAAACCTCGGAGAAGTTGAAAACTGAAAACCTCAAAAACCCATGCCAGGTGGGAGGGGAAAAAAAAAAATACAAGCCCCAATTTGTTCTTGTTTACAAATACTTTTAAGCTGTTTGTCAAACAAAATGAGTTTGTCTGCCAGATGAGATCCCAATTTTCCAAGTTCATTAGCGCGGATGAACAGAAAGGGTCACCATGGTGATTTAATAATTTGGTCCCGAGTCTCGTCAAAGCCACTTAAAAGAAAAAAAAAAAATCCAAGCTGTCAGGAGAGAAAGGAAATGCTATTTGATTCAATTTGGGCACTCTTTCTGGGCAAACACGTAGATATTTACAGACCTGCTGTTGAGTCACCCAACCAGGGCAGGGCGGCACAGGAGATAAAAAGAAGGGAGAAGGGCCAGGAATGTTTCAAATATGCCAAGCTGCCAGCCACAGACAGGCCAACTCTGACAGCCTCTCTCTCTCTCTCTCTCTCTCTCTTTTTAAATCCCGTGGGTATAGCAAAAACATGCCTTTAGATTATAAAACTCAGAATCATTAGGAAATTAATTTTTCAAGAAGCCTGTCATCTTGGGCGTAAGTAGGGCACACCATTCAGAGGCCACGAAGACTGGGAAGGTGGCTTTCCAAGTTCTAATAAGGGCCTTGCTAGGAGAAATGTTTTTTACTGTTGCCTTCATTTTCTAATGCGGAGGAACACCAAGGTCCTTATTCAAGTGTATTAATCGGAACTATAAACCATCCCCAGTATATCTCTCTCCAAACTGCCCCATCGTGAGCTCTCGGGGGCAGATTCAATATTGCTACTCCAGAGCAAAAGGGCACTTCTCTTTGAGGAGCGAGTCACGTTCAGTTAGTTACAGCCCTTGGAATCCCATTTCGTATTGGGATGTTAGAGAGGAACCGCAGAGGGAGGGTGGAGGACTAACTCTCTGCCCACTCCCTCCAGAGGGTCTCAGAGCATTCTCCTCCTCCTAAATCCTTCTCTCCTTTATGGCCTTGACATTCCCTTCAGCTCTCAATTCTCACATCTCCAGGGAATACCCTCCTTCCTAGCATTTACCAGCTTTACAACCCACACTTACTTGCAAGGTTATTTTATTAATGTCTCTCTTCCCCTCTAGAGTATATGCTCCATGAATACAGGGCTTTCTTCTAAGTAAATCACACACTTTACTTTCAACTAATGGCTGATATGATTTTTTTTTTACCCAATTTTAAAAAGGAACTAGAGAAGATCTTTGAAACCCCTGATTTATTGGTTACCCCAAACCTCTGGAAAAGTGCTGGAGAGGCAAAGTTCCAGGGAATAAGGAGCACAACGTAGGCTCGTGATCTTAATCCAAGAGGTGATGTTGTTCGTCCTTGGCAAGAACTGAGGGCAGGTGGAGATTAAAAGGGCATTTTGTTTCTACAATCTTCCTAAAAACGGGTCTACACAGTGAAGTCTCAATATTCTTCTGCAACGTCTTTAATTTCTAGAATTTCAGACTTCCATTTGACACCAGATATAAAATAATGCACATTTCATTTATACAAACCAAATAAAAGCAATTTTATGATCAGGCTTTGGAATGCCCTTCCTCCCAATTACCTGCCAGCTCAACTGCTGGTTGTCCATCCAGACCTCACTCAATGGCCACCTCCTCCACAAACCCTTCCTCAGCAGGCAGAGCTCAGCTCCATCAGAGTGAGAAAATCAAGTACTGAATTCAGTTTTTGCAAATCTTCTTATCTTAGTTCAAAATAACTTAGTGAGAAAGTTACTTCCTCCTTTTTCAGCCCTCAATATATGTATCTCCTTACAGCCCTCCAACACTTGACAAGGGGAAGTGAGAAGTCCCCTTTAGAGGGCTTTGGATTGGCAGCAGTATCTAGCCAGGCTTTAACACAGCATGAGTTCCTTTGGTTACCTGCTTAGACAGAGTGTGTATTTATGTAAATAATAAGGTCTTAAGAAGATGTGGACGGGGCACCTGGGTGGGTCAGTCGGTTAAGCCTCTGCCTTCAGCTCAGGTCATGATCCCAGGGACCTGGGATCGAGTCCCGCATTGGGTTCCTTGCTCAATGGGGAACCTGCTTGTCCCTCTGCCCTTCCCTGTCCCCCTGCCCGTGCTCTCTCGCTTGCTCTCTATCTCAAATAAATAAAATCTTAACCAAAAAAAGAAGAAGAAGAAGAAGATGTGAGCAACCAGTTAACAGGAAGATTGGAACAGCAGAGCTCAGGAAGCCCTGGCTAATTGTAAACTCCATGAGGGTAGGGACTGAGTGTCCAGCTGGTTCTCGGCCAAGTCCGCGCACTTGAGAGAAACCGAGACTCAGGAGCTTTAAGCTGAATGGTGCAAGGACACAGCAGGGATTTAAACCACATCGTCCTGCTCTGAGTCCAAAACATTTTCAACTTGGGAACTCTGTACCAAACGGCCTCAAAAGCTGATAAATGCCTGTTATGTGAATAAAAGGAAAACTAAGATGGTTCCTTTCCTTGAGGTATGCATAACCCGACAGAAACACTTAACAACTCACACCATCCAGAGATTTCCATCCATCATTTTGCCTTCAAAAAAATGATGAAAGACCAAACTATGTTTCTGTGGAAGTTGATCAAAGTTTAAGTTTATCCTGCCCATCACAATGATTAAAAAAAGAACCTCACATCCAAAGACTCTAGTTATCTGACATAGCAAACGCCTAAATTCAGCAAAACAGGAGATATAATTGACAGATACTTCTAAAAGCTGTTTTGAATTTTTTTTTCCATAGCAATACATATCCAGAATATTTATTTAGATGAATTCAGAAGTTTCAGTCTTCACTTTTTTGCTTTAAAATGCCCTCAGGCACATGTCCTCTCAAGGTGAACATCAGGTAAAAATTCTGCCCAAAACAACCTCAGCTGACTTTTCTTTGTACGCACCGCAAACAAAATTTCTGTGTAAGAGAACACAAAGGAAAGAGCTGTTTTATAATTTGTGGTAGCTATAAAGACTAGACTTTTAAATGAAGGGAGAACCACTTTCCTAGAAGTAAATGAGAAAAGCTCGTGAGTGATGAGATAATAGTTCAAATTGAAAAGCCTATGAGCAAATGTGGGGCGGACCGAGGGTCTGACGGCCCCTGGCGGTTGACCGCGGTCCTGAAGAAAAAACTAGCAAGGGGTCAGCTACAGAAACCACCAAAGCACGACAGCTGGGGCCACTGTCTGTAGGGGGACTCCCCATGGGTGACAGTATGGCACAAAGCTGAAAGGAATCACATTATGAGAAGTTAAAATAATCCTTGGTCTCTTGTGCTGGAGAAGGGCAAGAAAGACGAGTTTAGAACATTTTCCATAATAACATCATGCGGTTTTGGTTTTCTTTGGTTTGAGAAATTTTGCTGCTTAAGGGGGAAAGGTGTCCTTTCACTTGGGAATTCACCCGTATGGGACATTTTATTGCTAACAATGCCTTATTATTAGGCTATTGGGGGGTGTTTTACGAATGAATTTCTTTAGGAATAATGCTGCTAAGTAGCATTGTTATTAGTATACTATTATGAACATATATCTAAATAATATTAGTAGCACATTATTTTTCCATACAATAATTTGTTTTTGTTTTTTTTTTGTTTTTTTAAAGATTTTATTTATTTATTTGACAGACTGATAGCGAGAGCAGGAACACAAGCAGGGGGAGTGGGAGAGGGAGAAGCGGGCTTCCTGCTGAGCAGGGAGCCCCCCATGTGGGACTCGATCCCAGGACCCTGGGATCATGACCTGACCCGAAGGCAGATGCTTAACAACTGAGCCACCCAGGCGCCCCTCCATGCAATAATTTGACAGATGATTATACAGAAATCATTTTGGACTTTCATATGGGAGCTAAGCCAAAGGCTTACTACCTCTATTACTACCATCACCACCACCACTAATAACAACTATCACCATTTTTCTAGGGAAAATACTTTTTAAGTCTTATATGTATCTAAGGGAAAAGGAAATCTTTGTGTGTCTTATTTGCTACGCACCTGCTACCTGCGAGGATAGGCACGAGCTAACATTATCTCGTTCCACGCTCAAATTAAACTTTATTCTCACCCGTCCCCTTCTCTATCTGAGGAACGTGATGCCACAGAAGCTAAGTGGCAGGCACGGCGTCCCTGCTAGCCAGTGGCAGAGCCGACGTTCGGACTCAGACACGCCGACTCCAAAGCCAGTGTTATTTTCCCTCTCTGTGACAGAACATACTATGACTGCAGATATTCCGGAATTACATGAAATGTCAGGAGGGCAATGGTGTCACCCGGAAAATCTGCTCTTAGAGACTGCTCTAAGGGGGCAGGATGTTGGGAGGGCATGAAAGAAGAAGCACCCTCCTTTGTGCAATGCGGGCAGCATTACAAACTAGACTAGTAGAGTCACGTGCTCAAAACCAAAACAAACGAACAAAAAACAAAGCACACAAACAAAAGAACACAAGCTTCCAGACTTTTCCTCCATAGGAAACGCAGGCGTGCCCAAGCCCCCTGCCCGCAGTCCACAGAAGTACCTCTCTCCCCTCCTTCACTATCCAGCACTTTCCAATTTTCCAGAACCAGACTTCCCTTCCCACTATGTCCAGGGGTTTCCCCCAAAACCCCACCCGTGAGAAAAGGGAAGGAAAAGGTGGGGCCGGGGAGGTCAGAAGAGCATCTAGTCGGCACTGAGTACTATCTTATTTAACATCCATGAAAGCTTTCCACATACAGAAGACCCCTGGGTGCGTCCGGAGGAGGGAGCTCCGTGCCTGGCCAAGCTCCTGCAGGCAATGCCCGGGGGGTTTAGGAGATGCATACCACGCTATCAAGGCATCTCAGAAACCGGTGTTCGAGAACGAGTTACTATTCGTGCTGGGGACCCAAGCAGGAGCCAGAAAACACGTTCTCCAAGTTTAAAATTCCCTTTGCTCTCTCACCACCCTGGACCACTACACGGCTGTCTTTTTTTTTTTTTTAATATTACAGCAGGGGGAGAAAAGGAAACAGGCCACCGCCCCACCTCCGAAAATGGATACTGGACTTTTCTCCAAGCGCACACGAGAAAGGACAAAGTCAGTCTCAGCCCCTGCCTGGCGTCCGTAATGCCCACCGCAAACCGAGTAGAAAAAACCCTCCCTCCCAGCCCAGGAGCAGCCGCTTCCACCAGCTCCCCCATATTTTACTTCGGCCGGGACATAAATCCGCTTTTATTACAACGCCGCTGATGGAGATGAAAGACTCACCTGCCCAATTTCCAGTCCAAGACCCGAAGCCCCAGCACATGCGGTGAGAAGTGAAGTGCGCCGCTTTCCCTCGGGACGATGGCTTGGACTCCAGAATGTGGACGGCATCAGAGTCCCTCCTGCCTCCCCTAAGAACATGGGAAAATCCTTCTCCCTAAATGGAACTTTTTCCAACTCATCTCCCAACCTTCGTGGTGTGTCTGCATTATTTGCTCACCCACCACCGCGGATCTCTGCTTATTTACATAAGGCAAGCCCCTTTCGTCTCTTATCTGTCCTCTTGCTGCGTCTCTGTCATAATCATAAAAGAAGGGGAGGTGTGAGAATCGCTTGCTTTCGCCAAAAAAAAAAAAAAAAAAAAGGAAAGAAATACTAATACAGATGGAACTGAGAGAGGCAGCTTTTGTGGGGTTTTTTCTTTGTTTTTTGGTTTTTTTTTTTCTCGCAAAAGAATGTATTTTTGTTTCCGAGTTTTCTGTAAGGCTTCTCTCTCTCCTACAACTACAGGGAAAATAAGGAAGTTTATGGGATGCGGAGGGAAAACCTGGCTCGGATATTGTGAGGTTGAAAGCGTGAAGATGACAAGTTTACGCTTGATGCGACGCCCACCCAGCCTCCTAAACCCACAGAATCCACACGCTTCCCAGCACCTACATTCTGGTCCATGGAAGCGTGTGGTTGGGTCCCCTGTGTCTGTGCATATAATTGGGGAATTATGTGCAAATGCTGACAAGATCTCTTCCCAGATCCCAGACCACAGAAGATGGGAGTCTCAGTTTGCTGCTTCTCTGCTGGGCTGGGGGCAAATCCCAGGGGCCGCCCAGGCACCTGCAGCCCTGGCTGGGCCCGGAGCCTCTCTACCCACAGACCTAGTTTCCTCTGCCAGTACCCCTCGCGGGGGGCAGCACAGAGGCAGCAAACCCCCGAGGAGCCAGGTGGCTGTAGAAGTTGAAAGCCCAGCAGAGAGATCCGGGGCCCAACCCAACCTGCCCTCTTACTGCTCTGGGGCCTTGGGAAAGACACACACATTCTCTGAACTCCGTTTCCTCATCTGTCCAGCATCCACGGGTACAACTGCCCAATGTGGGACAATCTCAAAAGCAAAAGGGAGAGTATGCATATAAAACGAGGCCAAAATAACGGAGGATTTTGGCAGGGAGTAGGACTCAGTGAATTGGTGATAGTTGCTGGCCCTATTTTAAGAGAACGGATCTTTACCAAGGTTTAAACTCAGGCGCCATCTTTGTAAACTATGCCAACTGGTAGAAAGTGGTCTGTCAGCCTCGGTATCTTCACCTCAAAAACTGGGATAATAGCAGCAAGTTGTAGGGCGGTCGAAAGCCCAGCGTGGAATAATGTAAGCAATTAGCACAACGGCCAGCAGGCGGTATATATTTGATTCACTCTTAGCCGTAATAATCCTTGCTACTACGTACCTACATTTACGTTTACATAGATACAACCACTGTGAATCCTGCGGCAATCGTAACCACATACACATTAGTGGATATCTGTATATGGGGTCTTATAAATGTGTACACATGGCAGACATAATGACAAGAGTGTAGACTCCGGAGCCAGACGGCCTAGGTTCAAATCCTGCCTCTGCCACCTCCAGGCTGTGTGACTTTGTGTGCATCAGTGACCATCTCTGGACCTCAGTTTCTTCATCTGTAAAATGGGATAAAAAATTGTACCTACCTCATAGGGGTTCTGTTAAATCAGCTGATACACATATAATGCTTCAAACACATTAAGTCCTCCGATCTTACCCAGGTAATACAGACATTAATGCCCGCACTTTGGAATTTAACTTAACATGCTACTGGAACGTTTTCTGCGAGTCAATTTCAATGGGAGTGAAGAATAAACAGCTAAGAATTTGAAACATTAGAAGGGAGGGACCTGCACAAAGCCTGACCTCTAACACACTGGGTGGCAGAGGAGAGAAACACCGAAAAGAATCCAAAACTCTAATAAGAAAAGCAAAATAAGCCTTTAAAATAGTAAGTCAAGGCAGAAGAGGTGCCAGGAACAGGATCTTTCCTGTAAAATAATCATGCCAGCGAAGAACACAACAAAAGGAACTAAGAGAAAGAGAACAGGAAAATTCCTGTTGCAGAAGACCCTGGAAAAATGTAGAGACTGGTGGAAGAGGAGGGGAAATTTCCACCTTAAAGGTGATGTGGTAAGACTTCTAAAAGCATCTGGAGAGAGGCTAGTTTAAGTGGGAACCTACAAGGAACATTAGCAACAGATGGGGGTGAGTGGATCGGTGGGTGGCTGGATTTCCAGTCAATCCGCAAATAGGCAGATGAAAAAGGGGAGGAAGGAGACCCCTCCAGTCAGGCCCTTTACCTTCCCCAGCCTGCACCTCCTGCCTCTTGAGAGTCAATTTCAGACACTGAGCCCTTCAGACACCCTGGTCTGCATTTTCTCCTCTTGCCTCGTCCCAAAGGATCCAAAGGACCCTCTACCCAGCCAACTGGGTTTGGAGAGGAGTCCCACTGATGTAGAAAAGATGTTAGGGTTCAGAGGCAATGGCTAAGAAAGAATTCTCGAGACGTCTTTGGTACAAAAAGGTGGTTTTATTAAAGCACAGGGACAGGACCCAGAAAGAGCTACCCTGGGTCATGAGGAGTGGCCCATTATATACTTTCAAGTTGGGAGGGGGTTAGGAATTTTGGAAGCAAGTTTTCCAGGACCTTGACGGGGCTAGCTGTTGTTAGGAAAAAATCATTTATTACTGTCTAACAATACCTTTCTCAAGAGACCCTTCAGATGTATATCGGTGGGTCATATGCTTGGGGGATGATTGCCAACATGTATCTTGGGGGGGGGAGGGTAGAGATACAAAGGAAGTTTCCAGAGGAATTTTTATATGTTAAAGTAGACTTACAGGACCCTGGGGGTTGGACTAAGATTGCCTTTTGCCCTTAGCAGAGTATTAACACCGAGGCAGCTGAGTTCCTAGAGGAAGGTCACTCTGCCTGTTTCAAGGACTTGGTGGGCTATAGGGAGTCAGGAAATTTAATTTTTCTTTTGCCTTTGTTTTCCACATCACCACCACCTCAAGTGTTACAGTGGGTTCCAATCAACCTACACAATCATTGTCATCAAAGCCCCAGTGCCCCCATGATGATTCCAGGTGGCATGCATCTGAGTGACCAATGGCGGCTGTGGGAAAAGCAGCACAAAGAAGAGGACACGGTCTCACCTCATGCCAGCCCTACCTCTGGAATTCTCAACTACAGGGAACTTCCAGTATATTCCCTAAACTGCTGAAGCCAGTTTTGTAGATGCTGCTTCTCAAAGTCATCCAAACAGAGCCAGTGCCTTTGAGTTCTGGGACCCTCCTTTATCTGCAGAATGTTTCTGAAGACACACTCTAACCTGAAAACACCGGTTCTGAGAATAAAATGACCTGAGTCTTACCCCCGTTTTGCCATTTAGGATCGTGACCCTGGAAGTTCCTTAACCTCCCCTCCCTCCCCACCCCGGCGCTCATTTTATTTTGCTCATCTATAGAATGGGGATCCTAATCCTCATGCGCAGGGTGTTGCATGAATTATACCAGGCGATAGATGCAAAGTACCGAGCAATATCTGAGGTCGTATGAGTACAGATGTGAAGACACACACAAGTGGCATTTATCTTTAAAAATGCGCATATTATATAACCAAAAGTATCGGTGGAAACAGAATACAGGAAAGCTGTAGGAAATGAATAAGCGGAACCTTATGGGTATTCCTACTCCTAAGGTTTGAAAGGGAGACGGATGGAAGAGACGACCACCAGGAGTGCTCCACAGACGACAATCTCCTTCTTCCTCCCCACTCTTTACCAAGACACACACACGACATTTCTGCATCAGGAATGTTCCACACTGGTTAACTGTGGCTCCACACGCTGGATGTAGGATCTTGACACATTTTCCAAAGATCTAATCTGGAGAGGATGATGTAATCATTCAGGTCCCTGCCACCCCCAGCTCTCTTAAATACTGGAGGAATATGCACAAAGGAAAACTGGCACCAGCCCAGCCCCGTCTGGCCCGTGATGCAGGGGACGAATGCAGACGCCATGACACCCATCCTAAGTCCTTCCTCAGAAACAGTTCTCCACGAGGGCTTTCCATGCGCCTCTCAAGTGGAGCCCAAGAGACTCGGAGGCGGAAGGAACTTTCAAGGTCATGCCCTTCAACATCCCAGCCAACTCTACTGCATTCAGTTAAAGGTAACGACAGGGTGGACCTCGGTCACCTAGAGCCGTGAATTGTGGCTTCTGGTCTGTAGGATTGGTTTGGACACCTTCAACTGTATTTTGCCTCCAGATTCCAGGAGGCTTTTTCTCCAAGAAATTGCTGGTAACACCTCGATCCGTATCAGGATGGAGAGCCAGCGATATGCCCGGTCCTTTGCAAAATACCGTCTCTAGTCGACCGTGACACTTGCAATCCCACGGGTAGGATGCAAGACTAGGCCCTGTGAAGTCAGACTGGAGAAGGGCACACCGCGGCCTGCTGTTTGTTCATCCGAGAAGCATTTCTAGAGCAATGCTCTGGCCTGGCACTGTGGCCGTGAAAATAAAGGCATAATCCACGCAGAAGAAACAAATCAGGAGACAACCAACTCGAGCAAAAAGGGATGCCTGTCTTTGTAAAGATAGAGAGAAGAACATTCTGATAAAGAAAAGCAAAAGTCACTGGCTGAAAGTGTGTTGGTGTCGGGAAAGACTTGGGGTGCAGGAAAGGAAAAGAGACAGGTCTCCGCTGATGAGACCACACGGCAGCAGGGATGTCAAAGATGGACAAGAGTTTGCTGACTGGGTGTGCATGCTCACACACGTGTGAGCTGCATTCAGACAGAGAGCAGGGAGAAGCCGTATCCCAGCGGCCGCCCCGGGCACTTTCTGCCTGTTTTAGTTCTTAAGATGCTTGATTCTGTGCAGCTCAGCTTTCTCTTCTGCCCTGACTCATTCTGTTTGAAAAGTTTAGCGTGGGCATACCAAACCAAACCCCTACGCACCAGACAATAAGCCTCTTGCAGGCAAGGATTGTATCAAATGCTCTGACTGCTAAATACTTACCTCTCACGGTTTGTTTGTTTTTTTAACTTTACACTTATTTTTATTTTGCAATAATTCTAGATTCACAACAAGCTGCAGAACAGTACACAGAGGTCCTGTGTACCCTTCACCCAGGTTCCCCCAAGAGTGGCATTTTACATAACTACAGAGTCATTGTCAAAACCAGGAAATTAACACCAGCACAGTACAATCAATCAGACTACAGACCTCCCTCAGATTTCACTCGTTTTTGTATGTCCTAGTGTTTTGGTTTTTTGGGACTCTGGGTATAGTTCAAGAAATTCTGTCACATGTAAAGATTTCTGTGACCGCCACCATAGTCAAGATACAGAACTCTTGGGCGCCTGGGTGGCTCAGTTGGTTAAGCGACTGCCTTCGGCTCAGGTCATGATCCTGGAGTCCCTGGATCGAGTCCCGCATGGGGCTCCCTGCTCAGCGGGGGTCTGCTTCTCCCTCTCCCACTCCCTGTTTGTGTTCCCTCTCTCGCTGTGTCTTTCTCTGTCAAATAAATAAATAAAATCTTTAAAAAAAAAAAAAGATACAGAACTCTTGCGTTACCCCCAAAGCAACTCCCTCAAGCTACCCCATTATACCCACACACACCCCTGCTCCCTGCAAGCCCCCCGCAACCACTGGTCTGCTCCTATGCTCTGCAAGTCTGTGGTGCAGAGAATGTTACATAAATGGAATCCTACAATATGTAACCTCTTGAGATCGTTTCCACTAAGCATAATGCCCTTAAGACCACCTCAGCTGTTCCACACCTAGAGTTCATTCTTTTTTTTTTTTACTGCTAAGTAGTATTCCACTGTAAGGCGAGACCACATTTTAATAAATCGCCTGTTGATAATGAAAATGTTTCATTACCCTGATTGTGGTGATAGGATAGAAGGTGTCTGCATATGTCCAAACTCATCAAATTGCCTATATTCAATGTGTGCACTTTTTATCTATCAATGATACCTTAATATAGCTGTATTTAAAAAAAAAAAAAAAAAAAAAAAAAAACACGTGCCAAATTAAAAAAAAAAAATTCTGACATCAAATAGTGATTTTATCATTATTTACCTGTTGAAGGACAAACTGGCCATGTCCAGTTTGGAGCTACTGCAAATAAAGCCCCTATAGGGTGCCTGGGTGGCTCAGTTGGTTGGGCGACTGCCCTCGGCTCAGGTCATGATCCTGGAGTCCCTGGATCGGGTCCCGCGTCGGGCTCCCTGCTCGGCGGGGAGTCTGCTTCTCCCTCTGACCCTCCCCCCTCTCATGTGCTCTCTCTCATTCTCTCTCTCTCAAATAAATAAATAAAATCTTTAAAAAAAAAAAAAAGCCCCTATAAACACCTGTGTCCAGGTGTTTGTGTAAAGGCAAGTTTTCATTTCTCTCGGATGCATGCCCAGGAGTGTGAACACTGGCCCGCAGGGTAAGTATATGTTTAACTGTTCAAGAACCTGTCCAACAGATGTAGAGGAGGGCTGCCCCATCTCACTTGTCCTCAGAAGAGGTGGTTTCTGCACATCCTCAGCGATGTGGGGGGGTTGCCAGCACGTGTCACATGCGTCATTCTAACAGGTGTGCCCTGCTAGCGGATTGTGGCTTTACCCTGTGTTTCCCCGATGGTGTGGAATATCCTTCCCACTGGCTCATCTGCCATCTGTGTAGATCTTCTCTTTTTTTTTTTTTTTAAAGATTTTATTTATTCATCTGAGACACAGAGATACAGAGAGAGAGCATGAGCAGGGAGAGAGGCAGAGGGAGGAGAAGCAGGCTCCCTGCTGAGCCAGGAGCCCGATGTGGGGCTCGATCCCAGGACCCTGGAATCATGACCTGAGCTGAAGGCAGATGTTTAACCATCTGAGCCACCCAGGCGCCCCCATCTGTGTAGATCTTCTTTGGTGAAGTATCCGTGTAAGTCTGCTGCCCATTTTCTGAGCGCGCTGTCCGGTTTCTTCCTGTCGAGCCTGGAGGGATTGCTATCGATCCCGGAGACAGGTCTGCTGTCAGATAGGTGATCTGCACAATTTTCTCCCAATCGTTCACCCTCCTCTTAACAGACTCCCTCTCCGGAGCAACATTCTCAATTGTGATTAAGAACAACTGATCTATTTCGCTGTGTGCTGTTTGGTGATTTGTGCTTTGGGTGTCCCACCTTTCTCTAGTCCAAGACGAGTAGAGGCACTGGAGCAAATCCCTTAACCCTCCTGTGCCTCAGTTTCCTCATCTGTAAAATGGGGAGGGCAAGCCTCCCACCGAATGCTTGAGTCACCATAAGAATTAAGAGCCGGACTGTGTTACACAAAGCACTTTAAAAACACACAGGGTTTGCGGTTTTTATTATTTTTGCTCACTCATGGAATACCTGCTTTCTCTCTGACCTCCTCATGAAAGCCCAGAGAGGAAAGGCCTGCTAATTAACTCTGGGGGGAAAAAAGCGCAGGGTTAACATGCATCTGTGCAAAGGAATGATTTCGTGGAGGCAGAGATGACGAAAGAATGTTCTAAACACAGAAACCAGGCCAAGTGGCTGAAACAAAAGGTAAGTCGGAAACAAAAGGAATTCTGACCCCAGGCAAAGCCAAAAATAAAAGCGATAATTTGGTTTATCTCCCAAGCGCTGACTCTCTGACAGAACCTCAGAGGAGGCACCAGGGAGGGGACTCCGGCCCCATCATCACGGCGGGAAGACTTCGTGGGCCCTGCTGCAAGTTCCAGGCTACTCCGTTCAGGAGTTTTCCTTTGGTTACCCCTGGCAGGTGAAGGAGGGTAACTGCCACTTTCCTTTGGGAATGGCCGTGTCCCCAGCCTTGAGCTCAAGGCGGCTCTGACTCATCTCAATGCCAAATGAAAAGAGTATTTTAAATGTACCTTTGGCGAACTCCCACGAGAGGAGGGCTTTCCCCTGTCCTTTGCTTAAATGCCCATGAAGACAGGGACAGAGGACACCCCCTGCACGGTCCCATCTCCTTGGACATAGTCACCCTCCCCCCTCTCCCCAGCAGGATGAACCAGGCACGTGTTCCTGTGTGATTCTGGAGAGACTTGGGTGCATCACTTTCCACCCAGAAGTTCTTGTTCCCATGCCTGCCTCTCTCCCCTTAAACCACACACCGGGGGTTGGGGGGGGCAGGAGGGGCAGATCCTATTCAACTCATTCCTGCACCCCATGCCTGGCACATCGTGTGACATGTAATTGGTGCTCAGGAAGGTAAGCTCCCCAGCAAGGCTGGCTGGCTGCCTGGGTGAGTGCAGAGACAGGAGGGCAACTGGATGGACTGGGGGGGCGGGGAGGGATGAACACACTGATGAAAACTGAAAGAGGAGCAAGAGATACTGGGGAAGAGCAAAGTATTCTTTCCCCAAACCACGCAACCCTACCAGTATCTTACAATCACTTCTAGAACTCCCTCAGGACAAGAGGCATAAGTCTGTCCTCAATAAAAACTACTGTCACATCACGGAAGTGGCAGAACACTGAATTTCCCCAAAGTTCTAGGGGTTCTGCTTTTATGGGAATTACACTTAGGATTCTGTCTCTGTCTCAATCATCTCTGGGGCTTGCACAGTGCCCTATCACAGTTCCCAAGGTATCTAGAAATGTCTTGGGAACCAGTCACCCATGGAAGCATGTCGCAGTGTGAATCTTTGTAAAGGCAAATGTGCCCGGAGATGTGGGCGTTTTACAGATGTGATATGGATACAAAGGGGACCCAGTAAATGCTAACGGCACTCAGTGGTCTCTAAGATGACAGGACTAATAAAGCCAAGAACCAACGATGGAGGGGTGTCAGAGGTCTCCAAGACCCAGCCCAGGTTCCATGATCTTCTAAGAGGACTCACAGGACTCAGCATATACTCATACACACGCATGGCTATGACTTATTACAGCCAACACACACTAAACAAAATCAGCACAGAATAAAGGCGCATGGGTAAAACCTAGAAGGAACCTGGCGCTAACTTCCGGAGTCCCCTCCCACTGGAGTCACCCAGGCCACACCTAACCTACCCGGCAAAGAGCTGTGGCAACACGTGCTCAGTGTTCGACCGACTGGGGAAGTTCAGGCTCAGGGCTGTCACTGGAGACTGGTCAGGTGGGCATCCTTTGCCTAGCATGTACCAAAATTCTGGATGCCTGCAAGGAAAAGGGGTGTTCAGCATAAGCTATATCATTTGCACAGTTTTAGGCACCGTGAGCCACTCTTAACCAGCTTCAGGAATAGTGGGCCTCCTCCTAAAATGCAGGTTTTCAGACCTTAGCCAAGGGCCCAACCTTGCAAGCAGGCCTTCCTACGGAAACCGGTTGGGCCTGTTAACTCTCGTCTGCATAGGGCAGTACGGCCAAAAGCATTCTGGCGAGTTGTCTTCTTGGAAAGTCATTCGCTGATTCCAACAATGCTGCCTTTGTCCACAGCTGTTTTGGACTTTTTTTTTTTTTTTGAGATCTGTCTCCAGAGCCCTAAGTGCAAAATACGGTGAATTTTCAACCCATGAGGTGGACTGTATCTCCAATAACCAAGGCATATCCAAGCCCCTTTGGCTCAAAACATGAGTTAAACAGTAAAATAACAAAACTGAATCTTCCTACATTGGTCTTCAAGCACAGAGCTCAAGGACTGTCCATCCATTCATTCCTCAAATATGCATTTGGCACCTTGTGAGGACCAGACAGATCATTTCTCAGTTGCTGGCAACACACGTAGGAGGAAAAGGCTGCAAGAGACCCAAAGCCCAGCTCACTGCTGTTTCCGCCCAGCAAACACTTACCACGCACACACCTGGGGACCACTTGCCACAGAATGCTGCACAGGACCAGCTTTGTATCTGTGTGCTTTTGATACCTTGAGCAACCTAGTTTTTATTTTCCCCAGGGAGTAAGACTGCAACTCTTTGCTTTAAAAAAAAAAAAAAAAAAAATCTGTTTTTAAAAAAGCGATTCTCCCTGTCCTACAGTTCTTAACAGGGCCACCACATGACATCCACACATTGTGCCTGAACAAGGGGGCTGGACAGAGAGGGATAAAATTCAGTCCCCCCCCCCACTGGGGAGCCCTGTGCTCACAGGCTGTGCCTCTGGGGAGGGCATGCCTCGTTCTAATCTGCACACAGGCACCTGGGGTGACAGGAGCACCCTCTGGCTCTGCTCCCCTGTTCCCCAAACACAACAGACACCCTCTCCTCCAGCCCTTTGCCTTGCTGTGCCCTCACCACCCCCGGCCTCCCTCCTCTGCCCTCTGCTGACGTGTCCCTGTCTATCATGACGACCAGTCATTCCACCCAGCAGCCCCATCTCTCTCCCTTTCCTTCTCTTCTATTTGTAATATCACCACCATCTCCATGAACTTCTTCCTTTAGTGCTTATCTTCCCTCACTGGAATTTTTTTTTTTTTTTACAATTTTTAAAAAATTCATTAAGGTGAAACACAGCACAACATAAAACAAAGTATATCAAGTGAGCCATCTCCGCGTGTTTGCAATGTTGTACGACCACCTGCCCCACCTATTTCCAAAATATTTCCATCCCTCCAAAAGAAAACCCCCCACCCACGGGGCAGGTTCCCCCCATGTCCCCCCTCGGGGCCTGGCCATGACCAAGCTGCATGCTGTTTCTACAGATTACCTCTTCTGGATGTTTCCTGTAAGTGGAGGCCTACAGTAAGTGACCTCTAGTGTCTGCCCCTTGCCAGAATGTCAGCTGCCGGCAGCAGTCTGTTTTAGTGACCACTGTATTTCCTGTGTCTCGGGACAGTGCCTGACCGAGGAAAACCAGGAGACAAAAGTTAAGTGTTTGGTAAGTGAACGAAGGCACAGGTGGATGAGTGCATGAAAGAGTCAAATGGACCATATGGTCCGGAAAGATGGAGAAGGAAAGAGAAGAGAAGCAAAAGGGGGCTCGTGCAAGATGGCCTGGACGAGCTGGGAGTGTCAGGTGGGGCTGTGATTCGAGAACCAGGCTTGACTGCAGCAACTCTAATGTGTCTCAGCTGGAGACACACATTGGGCCAGGGTAGTCTGCGAGTCTAGCCTCCAGGACAGCCTGGAGCCTTATAAATGAACCTGGCACATTTTTTAGACACAGTGCTTACAAAGCCTTCAACAGAAACACCCCTTTCACATAATCACATCCTGGAAGAGGACAAATCGCTCCTTGAACACTTTCCAGGAACACGGCTGTATCATTACATTGAAATCATCTGCAATATGACATCTCCCCTAACTATAAACTCCTTGAAAATAGGAAGATCGCTTATTCGTCTCTGAATTCCGGGCCCCAGAGCAGTGTTCAGGCCTTGGAGGGTTCTCGGGGAGGCCAGCTGCCCTGCTCAGAGGGAAACAATGAGACTCAGAGCTGGCCTCGAGTCCTCTTCCTTGCGCTTGCAAACCGTGTGACTTCCAGAAGCACAGCCTGATGGGCAGTGTGGTGCAGCAGGTGAGAGTGTATGGCAGGTTGTTAGGAGCAAAGCCTTGGACATGGCTTGCCAGGAGCTGTGTGAGCCTAGGTAAATCTCTCAGCTTCTCTGTGCTGTTTCAGCACCTGCAAAGTCAGGATGACAGCTTCATCAGACCATTGGGGAGCAAATGAGTTAATTCATATGAAGCACGGTAGAATAGGGACCGGCATAGTAAGTGTGCAATAAGCGTTCACTTTCACAACCAGATCTTTTACTTTTCAAGTTCCTCCATCTCCTTATCTGGAAAGAGGAGGATGACACCTTGCCAGGGTGCTGAGAGGAGTCAGCAAGGGAGCCTGGGCAGCCCTCCTCGGCCCCCGCCGCAAAAGCACAAAAAAAGTGGGGCAACGTGGTTAATGAGCCTCCTTCTGTAGGAGGGGATAAATCTAATCAGGATCCGTGGAGTGTTTACAGGCTGCAAGGCCCACGGCTCAGCTCTGAGATCACAAGCATATGTAAGACTCAGAAGCGCCCCGTCCTGAGGATGCACGGAGTCGGATGTGGGAAACGGATGGGCTCCACGGAGTGTAGTGTGTGCTGGACTTGGACCTCGAGGACGATGCAGCCGAAGGATCCAGGGTCTCACACATCATTCAGGAGACCATCCTTTCTGTATTTTCCCGTGAAAGTGAACTATTTGTACAGCTCAAAAGGACGAGATGGAGAGAGGTTCGGTGGGGACTGCACAGCTGTTTCCCGCTCAGCCTCGGGACCTGGGTGCATACTTTTCACTCTGCCTGCCACACTCTTCTCCAAGCCCCAGACCCACCTTCATCCGACCCTCCTCCCTCTGATATTGGATCTCAGCAAATCCTTCCCTAACCCCATCCACCCACCTAATGTACTAAAAAGCGCAGGTTCTATGTCATATGCTTTCCTAATGCCCTGTCCCATGTGCCATACAGCATATGAGCTCTGAGAACACATCTGTTTTGATCAGCAGTGATAACCAAGAGCCTAACAGACAGGAGGTTATCCATAGATCTGTACTGACTGGATGGATGGATGGATAGATGGATGGAGAGATAATCAGACAAATCCCAATAAGGCATGGACCTCATTCTCTGTATCTCTAAACCAATGCCAGCCAATACAATGCTAGCCCCGTGGGTAATTTTAAATTTTCCATTAAGTAATTTTAGTAATATGTCGATTTAATCCCATATATCCAAAAATATGTGGTCAATATAAAAATGATGAATGCAAGAACTGACATGCTGTTTTCATAGTAAATATTCAGAATTGGGTGCATATTTTACACTCACAGTACATCTCAATTGCGATGCTATATTTTCAATAATTAAAGTGAAATGGAGTCCTTCCAAAACAATTACCCTTGTGTGGCTAAAGGAAAAATACCTCCAAAACAATAAGCTTGTATTTGAAGAGAAAATATTTTACACCACTCGCTCTACAATTTAAATCATCAAGGTTAAATAAAATCAGAAGTGCAGTTCCTCAGTCGCACCGGACACATTCCGAGAGCTCCAGATGCACACGAGGGTGTGGCCGCCACAAGGGAGAACCCGGGTACCAACTACGGTGGCGCACACACCTGAACAGGCGTGGCGGCTTTTACTCCGTGGCTCCCACAGGGAGAGCTAACATTCACTGTGACAAAATTAGAGAGGCTTTCAATCCATTATCTCACGTGATCCTTTAACAGTCCTATAGGACTGGCATTGCTATTTTCATGTTACAGATGAAGAAACTCAGTTAAGGGGTTAAGCCGTTGACCATCATCACATGGTTAATACAAGGTGGTCAGGATTTGAACCGTGCACTGCTAAGTCCCAAGCCTGGGTCCTTCCCCACAAACCTCGCCGAGCCTCAGACGGGGCCAGTAATCTCTCTGTACTGACTCCCTAGAACCAAACCATACAAGGCACAGGCATGTACCATTCTACCGTGGTGTGGGGGGCCCCAGGCTGTTCAGATACTAGTTCTCCAGCTCGGAGCCCATCAAGACCGAACTTCTCTGCCCACGCACGGCCACGTGACTTACTCTGGCCAATGAAATAAGCCCACGGGTAACTGAGGGGCCCCCTCTCTCTGCCATGATGACCAGCAATGGTCCTGATAAGAGGTTACAACATCATCCTGGATCCCTGAGTGAAGACAGCATGGGCTAGAGCCACAGGCAACCTCTGATAAACACACATTATGGAGGGAACACTCATTCATGGGAGTCCCTGAGATCTGCTACCCAGATAACCTAGCCCCCTGACGGATGTGCACACGGTTAACTTGCAGTGGAAGATGGGTAACTCTGGTGTTCAGGGAAAAGTGGGTAACTCAGAATTCTTCCTTATACTCACTGCCAGAATCCTGCAGGCTGCTCTTCTTCAAAGCCAATGAAAGGGCTATTACACCACCAGCTGTGGTGGGGTCTGGTTTCATCCCTACTGGTATTACTGTATTTCTTACAAGTAGCTCATTAAGGCAATTATCAGTCATTAGCACAGTGGCCTGAGCATCAGTACAATCACATACATTAATAAAACACAATTTAGCAGAGCGAGTAAAGACATGCACATACTGGGCTCCCTTGTGGGGCACTCATGGCTTGAGCTGAAGAGAATTCCCACTAAGCTAAAGCAAAGCGCTGCAGAGAAGTCTGCCAAATCCAGCACCTTCTTAGTGCTCCTCTGCATGCGATTCAATTCAACCAAACCAAACCAAACCAACACAAAACCCAAAAAAACCCGAGTCTTGAAGGATGAGTAAGAGTCTGACAGGCAGAAAAAGTTAGTAGGATTTCCAAGGGAAATCCACAAATCTCAGGAACATGGGGAATATGTTAGATTCAGAGAGTGCGGTCAAGTGAAGGTCCGGTACCTAGATGTAGGGTCCGAGGCCAGGAAAACTGCAGCCCAAGTGGGAACAGCTTTATATAACATGGTCAGTTGTTGGACTTTTTCAAGAAGCAATGAGGAGGAATCAAAGAGGCTTAGCCACGGACTGCCAAGAGCTTGCTCTGAGTTTTAGAACAGCCCTTCTCAGCATGGGAACAATGGGTTAGGAGACACAGGAAGGAGGGGAGTGGGCCAGCAGCTAGTACCATCGTCCAGGCCCCGGGACGACGGGCACCCCATCCAGACCTGTGGCAGGTGGACATGAAAACCCTGCTCAGCTAGAAGACCTAAATAAAGGAGGAACAAGGAGGGGGGAAATCAGAGAGAGAGTTCCTAAGGTGGACTCTGTAGTTCCAACCTTGGGGACACAATGGTGTCGTTAAAAGGGACATTCTCAAATTATTTTGATAGGTTTAATCTGGGCGGGCAAATACAGGAGATGATTAACACATGCAAATACAGATGTTAAAAACTCATTTCTGTTCCCACTCAAGGGCATTTAATATCTGAACAACTCCAAGAGCAGAGGCCCCAAGAGGGCTAAGACCATGAGGTCAAGTCTGCCCAAGGCGCCAACATGCTCTGACACGTACTGAGAATCATGCCTGTCCCACTCTGCCTTTCTGTGATTCCGACCAAGCAGCTCACCTGCCCATGATTTGTGCCGGACGGTTCCATTTTGGACAAGTCTCTTTCTGTGGCACGTACTGTCTTCTCCCAGTTGTTACTTCCCCCGATGTGCGCCAAGTGATGGCTCCCTCCCCTGTATCCCACGAAGCCATGTCTATCCATTCAAGTCTCAAGGGACACTGGGATTCAAACCAGAGCCTCCCAGCGTGTCTGTGGCAGCCAGGGTGAGCTGTCATTGGTGAGACCTCACTCAATCACGTGTTCACCTTCGATCCACCGGGTCGGAGGCGCAGATGGTGCAGGCTTCGCCAGGCTGTCCCGTCCATCTATCAGCTCCTCTGAGAGGTCTCCCTTGGGACTCTGGTCCATGACTGAGCTTCTCTTTGTGTGGAGTATCTCATACCATAAGCACAGTCAAGCCTCAACAGCTGTCCAGGCCAACAGCACAACATGGATCAAGAAGCTCCTTCACAGTCTGTCCGCTCATCCAACAAACACGTACACTCTGCCCTGACAACGCGCCAGGCTCTGGGCTAGACAAGGAGGCACAGAGATGAAAAGAAAACCATCTGTCCTCCGAGGAGTTCACACCCTCCTCAAGAAGACAAAGAAAGAAAAGGACAAATAAAATACAGATATATTTAATGCAACGGGCTCTGTGTGCTTTCTAGTTTCTTTCCCATTAGGAGGTGCCAAGTCAGTATATGAACCAATGCTAAGTGAATAGTCTGTATTTAAGTGGTTCCCTTGGTCACTTCGGGCTGCTTTAACAAAGCACCATACGCTGGGGAGTTCAGGAACAACAAAAACGGATTTCTCACGGTTCTGGAGGCTCAGAGTAAGGCTGGCATGGCTGGTTTCTGGTGAGAGCTCTATTCTCTTGCAGGGCTGCAGACTCCACACCTGGGAAGCCTTTTGGTGGTGACTCTTACAAGGGCACTAATCTCACTCTGGGGGACTCCACCCTCATGACCTTATTTAATCATAAGGGCCTCCCAGAGGCCCCACCTCCCAATACCGTGACACTGGAGGTCAGGATTTCAACATTTCAATTGGGAGTGGGGGGCTAGGGAGGAGAAATTAAGTCTAGTGTAATGCTGTTATTAAATACATCCACTATATTCAGAAGTGCCGTTCTTAAGAAGCAACAAGCTTTCCTGGATGCGGATGCCAAGCGTGTGGAAATGTAACAGTATCACACAGACTTTCTGCTCATCTTCTGACAGTCAAGTATCAAGGACCAGAAACAAAACAGAAGTCAACATTGTCTCACACAAACATGCTGGGGGAAAGACAGGTGTGTCTAGCATTTAGGATCCCCTCTGCCCAACAGGGCAGGGGATCAATGAAACAGGATTGAGAACAGTGATCGCTTGTCTTCAGAAATGGCGACGTGTTGCCATTCCCATTGGGACACAAGCTTCGGGAAACAACACTCCACTTCCGCCTAAGCTCAGCCCTCAGCTCGGATAACAAAGCACAACTTCAGGATGGTCCATCTTTTTTGCTCCTCAAAGATCTCCTGGTGAAATCATGTTCACGGTGAACACGGGAAACCCTGGCACTCCTGAACACCATCCCCATCCCCATCTTTTTTTTTTTTTTTTTTTTTTAAGATTTTATCTTATTTGAGAGAGAGAGAAGGCGAGGCAGATGGAGAGGGAGAGAATGTCAAGCAGACTCTGCAGAGCCTGACGAGGGGCTCAATCTCACGACCCTGAGATCGTGACTGAGCCGAAACCAAGAGTCGGACACTTAACCAAATGAGCCACCCAGACTCAGTCCCCATCTTGTCCCCATCTTGACAGTTACTTCCAGGTTTCCTTAACTCTTGCATTCTGCAATGTTACCAACTTCAAACCCCTTCTAGGCACATCTTCAGAATGTAAAACAAATGTCCCATTGGAACAACTCAATGAACAGTGAACAGATACACATGGAGGCAAACAATTATTTACCGAGTGTTTAAATCATGCCAGATATCCTCCACATTCTTAAAATGAGCCTAAAAGATAAGTTTTATTTTTCCCATTTTAAAGGAGAAGAAATGTTTTAAAAGCATCACTGAGGTTCAATTACTTATCACAGTGTACGATGGGAAGGAAGGTAGGTTGAGGTCAAGATTCTAAGTCAGGTCTGTCTGGCCTCCAATATTAACATCCTCTCCATGACATCCCCTCACTTGGCCATTTCAAATTCTAGACTGTTCTCCTGGAAAGGCTGGTCTGATGGACTGTCACTGTCCCCTAAGTGCCTCTGTCTCTCAAGTCATTCTTCTCAACCTGACCTCACCCACCACAATCTATCCCTAGAGCTAAGATGCTGGCTGTGTGTCAGAACAGCAAATGACACTTTTCCAATAGTCCCCAACAGGGGCAAAGACAGTATTTGGTTTCTGACATCTCAACGACAATTACAATGACTGATGGTTAGGTTTGTGTGTCAACATGTCTAGTCTATAGGCCCCAGTTATTTAATCAAACACCAAACTCCATGTTGCAGTGAAGTCACTCTGTAGACGTGGTTCACATGCGCAATAGCTGACTTCAAGGAAAGGAGATGAGTCTCCACACTGTGAGTGAGCCTCGTCCAATCAGCTGAAGACCTTAGGAGCAAAAACTGAGGTTTCCCAGAGAAGAATTTCTGCCTCAAGACCGTAGGACTGACTCCTGCCTGAGCTTCCAGCCCACTGGCCCACCCTACGGATTCCACAGCTCCCACAGTCCCATGAGCCAAGTCCCTGAAATAAAGCCTACAGTATACGGTCTATCTCTCTCTCTCTACGTCCTCCTCATTCTGTTTCTCCGGAGAACCCTGCCTGAGACAACACATGCAGAATGTGACTCCGTGTGAACTATTCCACTCGATCCTCACAACAGGTCACTGATGTAAATAAGAGTGTCTCTTCTACAGAGGAAACCACAGCTCCCCACTGCGAAATAATGTGTCCAAGGAACGCACAGACAGAAGTGACGGGGACATCACTGAGACCTCTGTATTCAAATGGCATGCAATTTTCTCCAAGACACACTGCCCCCCAAAAGCCCTAATCAGAATACCCGAGGAAAGGAGATTTCACAGCTTGCCACTGCCTATGTCCCGCGCATAGCCCAGGGAAGGTGGGCGCCCATGGCCTAGGCAAACTGGTTCCTCTCCTCTCGGTGGGGCAGCCCCAATGTGGCGGCCCGGGGCCTACCATGTTCAACTTCTCCCAGGACAGTAATGAGACCTGGAAGATGTGAAGAAGGGACTCTAGGTGAGGGGAGAGTTTCCCTCAGTCCTTATCACCTTGGCTGAGCCCTGAGCCCCCCCTAGTCCGCACCCTTATCAAGCTGTCCAGCTGTTCGTAATGAATGCCAAAATCACTGTTCTTCATTAATTCACTGGAAGCCTTCATGTAAACCTCATTGACGGGCACAGTAATTGCTCTGTGAATATTGCCCATTTTCCAATTATGTTTCTCTCCTCATGCCGGGAGAATCTGTCCTCTTGGAGAAAAAGCACTGTGTTGCCTTCATCCGCTCTACGACAAGTGGGTGAGTGACTGGCTTTTTGACCACGGCGTCTACGACCGAAAAAAGGACAACTCTTTTCATATGAGTCCCATTCTTGGGAATTCAAGAGTGCACAGAGCGCGGGCACCTGCCCGTCAACCCAGCCCGGGGACCCACGCACGCGATGCAACTTCAGGGAAGAGGCTGGCCATGAAAATGAAGTTCCAAAACAGAGCTGCAACCAGGGCGGGAGCTCCTCTGCCTTTTGCACAAGGGACGTCCCCAGAGGGGCACGCATGTTCACAGGTACACGAATGCCCCGTGAGACCTTGGCCTCACGCTTCGGCAGAGAGCAGGAGGGTTCGCCTCGTGAGGACGACCTTGGGGAGACATGCCTCAGAAGTAGGAATCCGGCTGCTCAGCATTTGTAGACCATCATAAGCACTTCTTATGAGACCATCAACCGCTCATCACCTCCAAAAACCCGCAACCCTCCTGAGTCCAATTATCTCCACACATGCCCTCTTTTGCATTCAGTTTTCTCTTTAAATGAGCACACAAAGCGTGGCCTGGTGTTTGGATGCCTGCACTGTTTTTTGCAAACAGAATGAGTCTAGGTGATGGAAACTCCAGCCCGACAGCGAGCGCCCCCTGTGGCCTGTGCAGGAAATGAGTGAAAATCACAGGCCAACAGGAAACCGCGAGGGGGCAGCGGCCGGGGTAGCACACAGGCTTTCACCCTCAAGAGGCAGTTTGGCTTGATGGACAGATAGATACAGACAGCAGATGGACATTGATATCAATAGATGGATGGCTGATATAGACAATCGACTGATCGATCGATAGGTAGGTAGATAGACAGATTAGATAGATAGATTAGATGGATAGTGTTGAGGCCAAGATTCTAAGTCAGGTCTGTCTGACCCCCAAAATCAACATCCTCTCCATGACATAGTTTACTCTCACTCCGCCATCTCAAATTCCAGAATGCTCTCCTGGAAGGGCTGGTCAGAGGGACTGTCACTCTCCCCTGGGGGCCTCTGTCCCTCAAGTCATTCTCCTCACTCAGTCTGTCCCTAGAGCTAAGACACCGGGTGAAGGTCATTATGTGTACGTAAATACACATACAGACCCCCACACACATCTGTATATGTACACATGAAGACGCAGACCCACACAGAGTGTCAAAGACACACCGCTGAGGCTCAGTAGTTTCCACGTAGTCTGTCCTTCAGCGGGCACACACCAGGGCCTTCCCCACCAGACAATTGCCTAGGACCTTGTGTCCCACCCACCTCAGCCCTTTGCAGATACACCCCTCTACAGGCCTCTGCAGGTATGGATGCCTGTGTGTGCAAAATGTCAAGTACTTATGCATCAGATCCTGTCCTAAGTCCCGTGCATATATTAATTCATTGAATGCCCCAAACCACCCTGTGAGGTACAAGTCTTACCATCTCCATTTTACAGCGAGGGAGAAATATCAAATACCTTGCCTAGGGTCACCCAGCCAGAAAGTGGCAGGGGGGCTCCAGAGTCCAAGCTCTTGACCCCTGCACGGGACCAGCCTCTCAAGCTCCGCAGATGTCCCTCCTTGCGGAAGGCTCCCTGGCTGCCTCCTCCCTCTCCTCCCATGGGGCTCCGTGTTTGGCCTTTTCCCACTGCTCGCTGCACTTGGTCATGCACTTGCCCCTCTCGTCTCTCTAGACCAGGAGACCCTCAGGGCAGCCCCTACCGCGTTAATGGCTGAATACCCAGCATGGTGCCCTCTGTTCCCGTGGCTGCCGAACCCAATTCACAGTGCAAAAGAGCTTCTGAGTTGTTGCAGCATCACCGAATCCACATGTGGAGAGATCACAGAAGGGAAACGGAGCAAAAATATAGAGGACAGAGCTGGCGCTGCTGGAGCCGGCCTCTGCTTCCTCCCCGAGCTGGGGGGCAGGAAGAAGCCCGCTGGCTAAACAGCCACGTAATAGATGTGCCCTCACATCACAGACAGGCTCTACTGTGAATTAACATTCAGCAGCACACCTTCTGTTGGCAAAATGCTTTATTGTCACTTTTACTGGTTATGCCTTACAACTTCCTGCTAGGTCAGTACTGTCGAGGGGGTGGGCGGTAAGGTAGGACAAAATCATCATCCACGTTTGACAGATGGGGAGGCTGAGGAAAGGGGGGAAGGAGATGGGGGGGACAGGGACAGCGTGGTGCGGCGTGCGGAAAAGGGGCCTTTACAGGCAGAGGACTCAGGATGAGACCCCAGCTCCACAGCTCACTTGACCTTGGACAGTGTGTGCCTTAGTGTCTCCCCTATAAAAACAGGATAGGACTATACTTACTCACACTAGCACAAATATTAAAATCTCCCTGTAGCACAATGGCCAGTTTACAAGAGCAAAATAAACGGCATTTCCCTTCCTATTCAAGGTGGAGCACAAAGGAGTGAGGGGCTCAATATTCCAACCAGGGGGCTCCCAGGGCTCAGCCAATATAGCAGGTGAGGTCAGAGTGCTGGTTTACAAGGTTTATTCGTGTGTATGAATGCCCTTATGCAGCCAGGGCATTTTAATGCAAAAAGTGGGAGAAGACCTTTTAGTAAAAAGTTTTGCCTTGGAAGGTTGGAGGAGGCAGCTGGGAGAGAAGGGGGTTCAAAGAGCTGGTGTGTATGGATGCACTCATCCTTTCACAAATATTTACTGAGCACCTACTATGTGCCAGGGACTAGTAAAGGAAGGGGTCTAACATTTCTTAACGTGTATCTCGATGTGCATGCACTCTTCCCCCTCCATCTTCCTGAGTTTCGAGACGCCCGTCACCGTGGTCCCTTCAGTTCCTGCTGTCGTGGCTAAGCCTCGACCCTCATGTTAGATGTTGGTCCCCCAGTCCCGGGGCAGCTCCTCTGCCTCCTTAGGACTCAGCACGATGCCACCCCTGCCAATACCTTCCCATCCAGCATGACCCCACAAACTGCTGCCTCTGGCTTATCCAGGACACATTAGGAAGATGTGAACCTGCCCTGTTGGCTTGTTGACAGTCTGTCACTCCAAAGACAATGTTTGCTCCATGGGGACAGGGACCCTGTGCACTCGTTCATGGTTGTCTCTCCAGAGCCTGATAAACTGGAGGTGTTCAATGAATACTTTCTGAATGAATAAGGAGAGAGAAGGGGAAGGGGGGGAGGAGAAGAGGAAGAGGGAGAGGGAGAGGAGGAGGGGAGAGGGGGAGCTCAGGGCAGCTGCACAAGATTGCAAGGGATGGAGAGCGGGCAGGAAGGAGGCAGCCTACCTACTGCCGTGGCCCTGGGCGCAGAGCCTTGTAAGGCAGAGGTTCTCATAAATATCTGTTGACATTCTGTACAAGCTTGCCTTTTCCCTCTGCACGGATTAATCTCACTCCTTCGCTTCTTGAGGACAGCAGCTCTGCGTCCTACCCTTCTGGGCCCCACAGACCTGAACAGATGGCACACAGCAAATACTTATTGAATAATGAAAACAAAGAAGCCTTGCCCATGCTCTTTGGTTTATTTTTAAACAGATGAGACACCCAGGACCAGCAAGCCCAGTGACTTGACAACGGCTCACAGAACTCAGCGGATGAGAACCCAGGCGGTCCCACCTCCCGGGGCTTTGGGTGCTGTGATCGATCACCGACTCCCTCAGATGCCGAAAGGACCCTCAGGCCCTTGCCCACTCCCCAGGAGTGTGTCCTCGCTACAAGCAGGCTCCGGTTCAGGCGGTGGGTTATACCTTACGCCCGTTTCTCATCGCCATCCTAGGAACCAGTGTTGCAAATCTGGGGGCACATGGTACGTGTTCAATAAACATGGGCCGATAGACTGATTTATCCCTGCGCTCAAAAGCAACTTCAAAAACCACCCATGAGAAGAGAACTGCACTTTCCCTTTCACCGGCAGCCTGATCCAGATGCCAAACAACCTCCAAGTTCACATGGGCTCCCATAACCTCTATAATCCAAAAGTGTGGATCACGACAGCCGGTTTTGGTTCGCCCCATCACCGCATCTCATTTTCTCTCTCCCCCGCAGGGCACATGAGCTCCAAGCTCTCTACCATCCTACAGTGTGCACATGGCAGGGCTAAATAAGTAAGTTATTCCACACAAAGAAATGCTCTGGGTGACTTGTCTGAAGTTTGGACTTTCTGGCCATAAACTCTGCATTCCTCTGCCATTTCTGACAAATCTTGGGTTCTCCTTCCCTTTCCAGTTATACTGCCATCCAGAGCAGCTCCAACAGGCCCGTGGCTACTCATCCACACACGGGGTTTCCTAGTCCTTAGCTTCAGGTGCCAACATCCCTCACCACCGTGCCTCCTTAGCACCAGCTCATAGCCTGGGACACCATCCAGGAGATGCCTCAACTACCTTGACTGCAAATATCCCTCCTTTATTAATTACCTAATCCCACTAAATCCACTTCACTTCATCCACATATCCCCCTGACGTCCCTCTTGCCTTCCATAAATAATCCTTCAAGAAATGTATCCATTTCTCCAAAACTCAGCTCCTTCACCTATAAGTTGGGCCCTTTGTGGAGAGAGCTAGCTGTTTGCCAAGCTCTGCACATGGGGTGAGACCATTTGCAGGCTCCTTGCAGTGAGGTCTGATGCTGGGACTCAGTTTTAACCAGTGGGACGTGAGCGGCAAGGATGCTCATGCCCTTGCCCCGTGCTGGCTGGACATCAGTGTCCAGAGCTTCAAGACCATACAAGGGCCTGAGTCACTGCGTGGAGCAGACACACCACCCCCCTCTCCTCTACTCTCCCCAACCGACTCTTTTGGGGAATGAGAAATAAACCTCTTGAATCATTATACATTCTTGGATCTATTCAGCCTGCTCTAATGGGATGGTTAAAATAGTCAATAAAATTTTGCAAAATACCTAGGGTAGGATCTGGCATAGAGCCTGACCATATAACAGATATCTGATTAACTTTTATTCCTTTATCTGCTCCTATATAGCACTTGGCCCCAACTCTTGAAAATGAGAATACAGGTTACCAGATATTCTATTCCTTACTGTACTCTCTTCCTCGGCGCTACCCGGGGAGGGGGCAGCCATCTCCTACTCAGACCCCTGGTGAAGCCCAAGATGATTAAAAAGAGGACCAAGACGTTCATCAGGCACCATTCAGACCAGTATGTCCAAATTAAGCGCAACCGGCGGAAACCCAGAGGCACAGACAGCAGGGTGCACAGAAGACTCAGGCGCCAGATCCTGATGCCCAGCACTGATTACGGGAGCAACAAGGAAAAAAAGCACACTCTGCCCAGTGGCTTCCGGAAGTTCCTAGTCCACAGCGTCAAGGAGCGTGACATGCTGCTGATGAGCCACACGTCTCACGGTGCAGAGACAGATCACAGTGGCTGCTACAAACCCACCATGGAAAGAGCAGCCCAGCCAGCCAATCCCAATGCCAGGCTGCACATTGAAGAAAGCAAGACAGCTTACGTGCACATTGCATTTGGGTTAATAAAACTATAAAACTACAAAACAAATAAATTAAAAATCCCCCACTGCAGTAAGCTATATTTTGTCCATCTTCATCAGCTATTAACTACTGGTAATTAGTAATTATCCGCAGCCAGTGCCTATGTGTCAAACTTTAAGTGCCGTATGTGCATGACTTCATTTCATCCTTATTAAACCCCTATGGGGGGAGGTACAATTTCTATCCCCATATTACAGGAATCTAAGCTAATAATAGAGAACTCAGAGGGCTTGACTCCTAAGCCCACGGTATTGTCCTGTCTGAAACAGGATTATCTTTTCTGCTCAATCTGGTCCCCCTCCTGGTCCACCACCACCCGGCTAGTTAGCTGTCCAAGCCAGGAATGTGCAGATCCTCTCAGGCTCCTCCCTCTCTTTTATTCCCCATGCTTAGCACTGCGAAGACCAAGCGCTTCTCTCCATCCTGAGGCTGGCATCTGCATGCAGCCCATCTTGTTCATACAGCATCTTGATGGGGCTTTCTACCTCATCTCCCAAGGTGCTCGCTCCTTCCTGTCCTTCTCCTGCCGCTGTGCAGGAGCGTAGGAGTGACTGGCTAAAACCCAGTCACGCAGGGTCACAGCCGGGCGGAGCGCCCTCAGGACTTCTCGTGAACTCCATGCAAGGGAGGCGCCCGTGGTAACAGACCCCCTGCGCTGACCTGATGCACTTCTTGTCAGTTTCACAGCGGTGAGGAGACTGCTCACTCCTTGAGGGCAGGAGCCTTTCTTAATCATCACAGTATCTAAGCCAGGCTCCCGTGTGGTCACTGGGAATGCAAGTGCTGAAGAGAAAAATCTGTCCTCCTGAGATCCTACTCTGCTTTAGAGGAATCTCTGAATGCTCTGTGTTGGCTGGCAGATATCATAGCAAGGGCAGACCAGACTTTGGGAGAGAGAGAGCACGAGCGTGAGCGGGGGGACGGGGGTGGGCAGAGGGAGAAGCACAATCCCCGCTGAGCAGGGAGCCCGATGCGGGGCTGGATCCCAGAACCCTGAGACCATGACCTGAGCCGAAGGCAGACGCTTAACTGACTGAGCCACCCAAGTGCCCCGGGCAGAATGGGCTTAAAGAGAACCCTGGCTTCACATGCAAATGTTGCCACTTACTATGGAAGCATGACAAAGTTAGCTTCATCCTAAAGTAGAAAAACTGGCAGCTACTGAAGCCTACTGTAGGGTTAAATGAGGCGCTATCAGCCTGGAACAGTGTGTGCACAAAGCAGGCAAATACTGATTTCTCTCCCCATCTCCACGCTGTAAACTCCTAGAGCATGGGGGCCAGACCTTACACTTCTCTTTCTTTTTCCACCAAGCCTTGGGGGATATAAACCATGCTTGATAAATGTTTGTCTGACTGATTAGCTAGTGCAGATCTCCGGGAAAGCGAGCCCAAGGTATTTAAGGAGCTTTCTTCCCAGCCACCTGTATAAAGGATGTCGAACAGCGTGCTGAGAAAGAGAACAGAGCAGAGATACCAAGTAAGACTATTCCAAAATGATGTCCTGGGTCCTCTCTGACCCCAACCAATGACCTTTTGCTTGCTGAAGGCCATATTTCTCCTAATAGAAAAAGTGTGTGTGCATGTGTCCATACATACTTACAGCAAAGTAGCTCAATTTTCAATACATTACTGGAAATTCTCAACAATCATAAGCAGATAAACAAGGGGAAAAAAAAGGAACAAGGGAGATAGAGTCTGCCCAAAAGATCAAGCACTTACAAACTAGCCATGAAGAAACGGAAAACTATAAACAGCAATGCCTCAATTTACCCAAGTTCCATTCAAGTGATTTCTTTTTTTAAGATTTTCTTGATTTTGAGAGAGAGAAAGCAGGGGGAGAGGGGAAGAGGGAATGGGAGAGAATCTCAAGCAGACTCTGCACTGAGCATGTAGCCCGACATGGGGCTCAACCTCACGACCCTGAGATCATGATCTGAGCGGAAACCAAAAATCAGACGCTTGACCAACTGAAACACCCAGGGGCCCCTAAGTGACTTTTTTAGGTAATAAAAGGCTTACTGTTTTTGTTACATTTAGTTTTAACTAAGTGAAAAGATACTTCCCTCATCTTATAACCCATATAATAAATATATTAATGATCCCAGTAATTTACGCATCCCCAAGCTTGGTTCGGTGCCTGGCCAAGGCCCTGTGTGGCACTAAGTTGTACTATGCTGCAACAGCATTGTGTGTCCTCAGGAGTTACAAAGGTGTCCAGGTCATCAGCTCTACACAATGGAGCTATCTGACCTTATCGCTATAGATAATGACTTCCCTGTACTTTTCCTAGAAGTCAGGCTGTCACTCCTTTTCATGTTTCTGGCCACCTTCTCAAGCTCCTCTTTCAATGCACTGTTTTGTTATATCCTCTAGCTTAGGAATTCAAATGCGAAGTTGGTCAGAATAATCTAAGGCTGTCAGGTCCCAGTCCCAGGTAGACCCGATCTTCCCCAGCTCCTGGAAGTGAACAGCGACGGTGTGTCTGCCTTTGACCAACCGACTATAAGCAAAAGCCTGGTAAGAGCCAGAACATGATTCCCCTGTTTCCAACTTCTCCAGCCACTGTGATCTAGGACATTCCAGGGAGTGGGACCTGCCCGGGTCCCAGAGTGTGAGTAACATGGAGCAGAAACCCTCCACATACACACATACCAACTGCAGATGAATGTGTTACATGAGGAAGAAATAAATCCTTATTGGGTGCCTGGGTGGCTCAGTCGTTAAGCGTCTGCCTTCAGCTCAGGTCATGATCCCAGGGTCCTGGGATCGAGCCCCGCGTCGGGCTCCCTGCTTGGCAAGAAGCCTGCTTCTCCCTCTCCCACTCCCCCTGCTTGTGTTCCCTCTCTCACTGTGTCTCTCTCTGTCAAATAAATAAATAAATAAATAATATTAAAAAAAAAAAGAAAGAAATCCTTATTAGTTAAACCACAGAGACTTAGGGATTGTTCATATAAATAGCATAACCTAATCCATCCTGATGAATATAAATGATATATTAAAAAAGAAAACAAGATCATGAGTCATCTGTCAAGAGGCCTTCCAATGAGAAAAATTCATGAGCTTATACTCAGACCACGACACACGCCTTGGCCGTGTGTCACACGCGTGTGCAAATAAAGCCGTAGCACCAGCTTGCACCTGATAGTGCTACTTCCTTGCCTATGTATCCCGGGAGCTATAAACTGCCCAAGGGCAGAAACCATGCCTTTTCTTTCTGTCTTCCCAGAACCTAACACAGTGCCTGGTACAGAGCAGAGGTCAACACATACTCCTTTAAGTTGGAAAAAATAATTAGTAGAGTTTGCCCGAGTTAACATAGAGCTCATAATGGAAAAAGAGTTAGGCTCAACCATCCTTCTAAAACACAGTTCCACTCACCCCATGAGATAGGTCTGATGGCATGTTGTTCCCTGTCCTTGCCCTCCACATCTGAGGACAGAGCCCGTGACTCATGCCCATAGACAGTGTGACTGTGGACAGATGCATCTGCACCCAGCCAGCAGCTCCTTCTGTCCACTGTGCCTTCCCATTAGACAGTGAGGAATTTTCTGGCTGGGGCTGATGGTGGAGAGAGCTCTTTCTGCTGCCCTTTGGGGTCAAGATATCCTTGTTCAAACTGAGTCATCTGTACTTCACGCTGGCTGTCCTGTTCAAAGGGCAGATCTTGGAACAGGACTTAACAGTCACCCCAGAGCACCCCACAGCCAAATGACAATGCATTCCTCGTTTGCCCTTCAAGTACCTCAAGAGCAAACAGAAACTGCTGCCACGTATGGGGTGATCACTAGCTTCATGCCATTGTGCTAGGCACTGGGCATATTATTCTCCCATCCAATCCTTAGAACAATCTTATAAGGCAAATATTACTATCCTCATTTCCCAGATGGGAAAACGAATGAACCAAAAGGCTCATGTCACAGGCTCGGACAAAACACACAGGCCCCTGGATTTTGTTAACATTTTATTGACTGGTATTTCTTAATTATGTGTATTTTTCTGAGCGCGTAATTCATCTGTTCCCCTACTTGTTCCTTTCACCTAGAACTATTTACTGAGGGCCGGAGGCACTACCACCCCCATTTTATATATGAGGTTTAAATTTAACTAGCAAATGATGGTCCCAAAATTTAAAGGTCTGACTAATTATAAAGCCTAGATACTCTCTACTAATAATAGCACCCACCTCTTGGGTTTTAATGACAATGAAACAGACTAACACAGGAAAAGTGCTAAAAGCAGTGTCTCGCACATAGTATGGCTTCAGTAAGTATCAGCTGTTTATAAAATTAAATATAATGACAGCTGTTGTCCACCAACAAATTTTAGCACAGTTTGTGGGTAGAGGGGGGTGGGGGAGGGATGGAGGCAGATGGGCAACACGGACTAAGTCTCATGTTATTTTGTATTATCGTTCAGCCCAGAAGCAACAGTTGGGGCCTGTGTTTTCTCAGACGCAAGATGAGGAAAACGGGTTAGATCATCTCCAGGAACCAGTCTTAAAATGCTCTGATTTGTGACTCTAGTAGTTGATCAATAAACGAGCGACTTAATGACTGAGGACCCCAGACAATTCCCCAAGTCCCCTCCGCAGAGAACACTGGCCTTTACTACAGAAAGCTGGGGAGGGGTCCCAGGGGACCATGCCACTCTAAAACAAAAACCTTGGAGAGGAACGTTCGAGAAGCCGCTCTTTTCATTTCAGGATCGGGATATTTATCAAATCCCGGAATATGGGAGAGTGACAGAGACAGGGAAACAAAGCCCACCCGGCTGTTCCCACCACCCATCACTGCCGACTCCAACAGGGACCGGAAGCCACTACACTCCCCAGCTGCAATTAGTGAGAACAAAACAGCAGGTGTGGATGTGGGAGAGCATCGCAACGGGAGGCAGCGACTGGGACTGCGAACCACAAACGGCCACTCAGGAGCGGAAAGCAGGGCAGGAGGTTTAGGAAATCATCGGAGCAGAGCTGGGCGGGGGCAGTGCTGTGGCCGCTGACCCCACCAGTCCCACACCGAGAAACCATGGTGCCAAGGACAGACACATCTGCCACCCAGGACACATTTCAAACACAGACGCGATCATTTCTCTTTTTTTAAAAAAAAGGGTTTTGGTTTTTTTTTAATTGTGGTAAAATTTCCTATGTCTGCTGTAACACAAACTTGGTGGCTTACAACAACAGAAACTTGCTCTCTCAGAGCCCTGGAGGCCAGAAGCTCAAAATTAAGGGGTCCCAGCATTGTGCTCCCTCCAGGGGATCTGGAGAGTTCGTTCCTTGCCTCTCCCAGCTTCTGACTTGTGGTTTCATGACTCCAATCTCTCCCTCTGTGGTCACATTGCCTCCCCCACCCCTTATAAGCATGCATGTGATTGCATTTAGGGCACACCCCGATGACCCAGGATTATCTCCCTATCTTGACAGCGTTGCTTTATCACACCTGCAAAGGGTCTTTGCCAATTTTCAAAATAAAGTAACATTTACAGGTTCCAGGGATTAAGACGTCATATCTCGGGAAGACATTTTTCAGCCTACTTCAGTTCTCTTCTTACCTAATTTTAAGAAAAGCAAGAAATATTTTACCTTAAGAGTCACAAACCTAGGATATAGCCAAACTGGAGTAGTCCTGGAAATCAGCACCTTCCAGCCTCCTCCAAATGAAAAAAGGCCAGGGCTGAAAGTTATTGGCCTGGAATGACCCAGAAGACACAGCCAAGCAAACAAAAGCTACTTCAATCCATGGCTTCTCCCAGGGCATTTAAAAAACTTCACTGAAAAGAATAATCTATTACCCACCTCTTCCTCCCCTCAGAAAATCCACTGTGCATAAATTTTTGGCGCATCTGCTACACAAAAGGAGCCACATCTCTACGAAAGGATATAATTTACCAAAAAAAAGCAACTTCTGAGTTAACCCAGCAGACCAGAAATATAGAGTTCAAGAGTTCTGGTGTGGGTTCACGCCTGGACAGTGGGACCTCAGACCTGTCACACAGTGGCTGATGCAGGAGCCACGGGATATGGGTGACAATAGGGGTCTGATCAGGGCTGCCCTTGAGGAAGAGAAAGCGGGCATCATGGTGCATGGCTGACGGAAGCAGAGACAAGTGAGTCAGGGAGACAAGGGAGGGAGCTTATTCAGTTACCTACTTCCGTGGTTCTCCACCTTCTGGAAGCATCAGAATCATCTGGACAGACAGGGTTAAAACATGGATTTCTCGGTCCCACCCCCCAGAGGCTCAAATTCTGTAGATCTGGGGTGGGGCCCAGGATGTGTATTTCTCACAAGTCCCCAGGTGCTGCCAAAGCTGCCTGTTTGGGGGCCACTGTTCTCCGGAGGACCCTGGGGCGGGGGGGGGGGGGGGGCTGGCAGAGGAGAGAAGAAGTAGAAGAAAGGAAGAAAAGGGGTGGGTGTCAGAGACAGGACTGCGAGAATTCCTAGGGTTTGGGTAGATGCGAAGAAGTAAGGTGACAGACAGGAACAAAGGTGCTACAGTCACAGAAGGTGGGAGCAGAAAGGGGGAGCCATAAGGAGGAGGGCAGGTGAAGGATTCGGTATTCAACATACTAAGCTTAAAGTTGCCAGCAGAACAGGTGGGAAAACGTATCCACACACTCGTCGCTAAGGGGGCGAGTTCATGAATGAGAAGAAGCTGCAGAACCTGGAGGTGACCTGCGTTTGATGGGCAGGAGGAGGGGTGTTGGCAGAGGCACCCAGATGGGAGTCCTCTTCCAGAAAGGGCCCGGGGTTGGGGGGCGGGGGGGCTTCTGCAGCAGGAGGTGGTCGATGGGATGAATGCGCAGCCCAGTTCAGGACGGGTGAGGATGGAAGGGGGGTGTGGAGACCTAACTGCCAGCTCACTGATGGCTCAGAGGACAGCTTGGGGTCAGAAGCCAGATCCTGATGGCCCAGCTGAGAATACGAAAGCCCTCGCCCGCGGGCTCTTCTTTGAGGCCTGGTGATGAAGGAGGATGCAGAAGGAAGCCGGGTTGAGAATGAAAGGGTTTTCTAGCTTCTCAGTGAGGGACACCTCTCTATAGAGAGGTAAAAGAGCCACTAAAGAGAGCAGTGGAAGAAGTAAGCAAGAGAAGTGTCACGGGATAGCCTGAGGAGCCAGCCATCAGCTGAAACAAATTAATGACAACTCTGGGGGTGACTTCAATGCCAGCACCCCATACCCCAGGAGCTGCCCCAAAAGTGGCACAATTGCTTCTACATTCCCAGTCCCTAAAGTAGCACCTGCCACGGATGGCATCCTTAGTAAAGGCTCACTGAAGGAATCAACGAATGAATGAGAAAAGGTAATCATGCTAGAATGACAGGAAGAATTTCTTTATCCAGGATGACTATCAAAATTATGTAAGAGCAATATGGAAAGACAAAAGGGAGAAGAACACAGACCACGGGTGGGTTACAAATATCCCCTATCTTCAGACTTCTGCTTCTTAAACTGCGCTCTAGCATTTCTACTTGAAAACCACCTTTTTAAATTTAATGCGGATAGAAGAGAAAACACACCTGCCACTCCACCCCCTTATGCCAACGCTTTTCTTCCTCCCCCCAAGGAAAGAGAAACTGCTAACCTGATTAACAGGGCTGCAAATACTCATTTGGCCATACTTAAAGGTACGAGGATTAAAGGGGCGGGGGGAGGAGGAAAGAAAAATTGGTGCGTACCTCCCGACACCCACTCCTCAGCCACCAGACTCTCTGTTCTAATCACACTCCTTGCTCACGGCCCTTGTACTTGCTGTTCCCTCTTTCTGAAATGCTCTTCCCTGCTTATCTAGGAGGCTTGCTTCCTCACCTCACTCAGGACTATGATTACTTGCTTCCTCACCTCACTCAGGACCATGATTACTTGCTACTTGCTCGAAAACCTCTTTTTCAAGATAACATCCCACCCCACGTCCTGGCCCAGTCACTCTGACCCTTGGTGCTCTATCTTGCTTCTCTATCTGGCTTTATCTTCCCTTCTCAATACCTCCCGCACTTGACATATCCCATGCGTGTGTGTTTACTAGAAGATCCACTGGACCAGGGGCTTGGCTTTGCTCATTCCTGTGTCCCCAAAGCCTACTGTAACTCCTGGCACACAGTAGGTGCTCAATAAATATATTTAAAAAATTTTTTATCTGCGTATAGTTGACATCACTAACTATTTATGAATCCACCACCTTACCTCTCTGGAATGCACTCAGCCTTAATACTCCTTTTACGGGTCTACTTGAGCAGTGGAAATCTGAAGGAGTGCTGAGAAACAGCTCCTCCCTGCACCTGCACTGCAATCAGATGAAAACTGATGACTGGCAGAAAAATCCAGCCACCATCTGGCTGTTCAAGGACCCCTCCCGGGTGCTGACGGCATTGTCATTCAAGATAATGAAGATTAAAACCAACAGCATCCTGCGGGGACAGGTTCCCAGGAGGCAGCCTGGCCGGACTTAACTCCTTCCAAGCCTCAGAGCTTGCACACATCCTGAGAAGAAACCACCCTTCCCGGAGGATGAAGGCAGGAGGCCCGCAAGGTCCCTGCTTGAGATGCCAGGTGACCTGTCCCAGGAAGGGACGAGATGGACAAAGTCCAAGCAAAAGTGCCTGGGCGAGATCATGGCAGCGGGGAGATGAGGAACGGTGCCCCAATGACAGATGTAACATAACCATCTGCCCATCAGTCAATCAGGCCCTCCGGGCTGGACGCCAACCATGCTTTCAGCTCATTTATTAAAGCGATGGTGTGCGCTCCCACCCTCCAGGCCTGAGACCCACGGCCACTCTGTCTTCAACGGACACTCCATCTCTGAAGTTTACAGAAAGAGGTTGTGCTGCCTAATCAATTTCCATGAGCAAGTGCTGACCACACTTGATTAGAACATAAAACTTCAGGGAGCTCTAGAGAGCAGAGCGAAGCAACACCTCGCAGATGCCAAGCCAGAGGGCGCCGGTGGCCGTCCGTACACCTCCTCCCCAGCACACAAGGGAAGAAGCTACCGGGGGCACCAGACGGCCCGTGGGAACTCCATCTCTGCCGCGCACCAGCTGTGTGATCCTGGCCAACTTACTTCACATCCCCACGCCTCAGCCTCCTCGAAGGCAAAATGCAGACTGCAACAAGGTGACTGACCGCCAGGGGTGTTACGACAAGTCAGTGAGTTCATTTACCTCAAGCGTGTAGATCAAGTACTAGGGTACGCACGTATTGCCAAGGTCGGAGATGATGGTATGATGAAGGTGAGGATGAAGAGTGATGGCAGCGGTGCTGGTGGTAATGGTGGTAGTAATGGTGGTGGCGATGGAGGAGTTCATGGTAATGGTGGCGACGGTAATGGTGGTGATGGTGGTGGCGGTGGTAATGGGGTTGGTGCTGGTGATGATGGTGGTGGTAATGGTAATGGGGTTGGTGCTGGTGATGGTAATGGTAATGGGGTTGGTGCTGGTGATGGTGGTGGTGGTAATGGGGTTGGTGCTGGTGATGGTGGTGGTAATGGTAATGGGGTTGGTGCTGGTG
>NW_023270739.1:10263406-10286352 GCF_011800145.1 Mirounga leonina | reverse complement strand
GTAATGGTAATGGGGTTGGTGCTGGTGATGGTGGTGGTGGTAATGGTTACGGTGGTGCTGGTGATGGTGTGGTGGTAATGGGGTTGGTGCTGGTGCTGGTGGTGGTAATGGTAATGGGGTTGGTGCTGGTGCTGGTGGTGGTGGTAATGGTTACGGTGGTGCTGGTAATGGTGGTGGTGGTAACAATGGTATTAGTGGTAGATGGTGCTGGAGGTAATGGTAAGGGGGTGGTGGTGGTGATGATGACGATGGTAATGGGGACGGTACTGGTGCTGGGGGCAATACTACTCCCAACGTGTTAGCGGAGACTCTGGGGCTACACAAAGGAGCGACAAGAAAGTCACTGAAAAAAGAGCTCCATGCGATGAAGTCCTTTACACCCCGCATGGGGTGCGCATGAGCACTGCCCCTCTGCTCCCCCTTTCCTATTCCTCCAGGGGCATACCTGCAGACAGGAGACAGGAGGTCTGGAGAGGTGAAAAGCTGCCGATGGGGGTGGGGGGGTGGGGGGGGAGCTCAGCTGCAGCTGTGTGAGGACCTAATGCCAACCCCAGGCCTAGGGGGGGCCCCTGGGCCCAGGAGCACTCTCAGGGCTGACAATGACTCTGTAGAACCAGCTGTTGGAAAAGTACTTTCTAGTTTTTAAAAAAGATCACTGAATGAGAACTCACATGGGACGCCTGCCTCTCTCCTTAGTGGCTTCACATCCAGCCCTCCAGTCCTCAAATTCAAGTCCCTGGACCCCTTTCACGGAGGCACAGGCACAGCCCTGGGGAAAAGTGGGATCTATAGGATGGAGTCTTAAAAGATATATGTGCACACATGCACGCGCACACGCACACGCACATACACACACTGCACACGCACACAGACCTAAGCCCACAAAGAAGAGAACATTCAAGCTGCTTGGCTTGCACACAAAGCCCTTCCCCACCTGGCCCGGGAGTCATCCCCCAGCACTTACTTCACCTTTCCAAATCTCAGGCTTCTAGGTAGTGGTACTAACAGGTTTGAACAGTGTCCTCCCTCACGTATCTCAAAAGTCCCTCACCTTCCTGTTCCTGCAGCTCCCACCGACCAGCAGGCCCTCCCTCCTTTCTTTCTAGCTAACTCCAAATCCGTTTTCAAGATTCTGGAACCAAATGCCTCCCCTGAAAGCCTCTAGTCAATGGCCCTTTTTCCAAGGCCCCGTAATACTACGCTTTGCCTGCCAGAGCACCGTGAGTCCCAGCACCTACCGTTAACAATCAGACTCGCAGGGAGCCCCCACTGGGGCTCTGGAGGGCACTGGAGATACCCAGCCATCTTCAGCCCTCACGCATGGATCAGATGTAAGTACAGACAGCAAAGCCCAAGACTGATATGCTCCAAGAGTTCCCACCTAAGCGACAAAATAGACCAGGAACAGACCCGAGATGGGGATGGGGGTCCGGCAGCCAAAACCACATCGGAGGGACCAAGACAAACTCAAGTGGGGTCAGTGCTCAAGGGAGCCAGGACCCAGAGCCAGAGCCTCCAAGCCTCCCAAGAACTGTGGCCTGGACCCTGTTTCGGAACTCTGCAGAACGGAAGTCAGGAAGGGCTTTTGGGCTGTGGCAACCCCAGAGGGATGGGACCAGGCTGGTTCCACCCAGAGGGCATAGCGTAGATGAGCTGCAGCCCCAGACTGCACTCAGGGGTTCCAGCTGCTGCCAGGCTCAGCACCTAGTGACCTGTGTCCAGAGAACACCCTCACCGGTATGCAATCGATCTCAGCAGGTAAGAGCACAGAGCCTGGGGTTGACTCCCTGGGTTCAAATACAAACTCCAGCACTTGCTACATGATCCTGGGGGACCCTACCAAAACTCTAGACAGGAGCCCACCTGGAACTGTGCCCAGCAAACACCAAGTGCTCAATAAGTGCTGTTATTAGGCCACTGTTAGTGGCCTCAGCACACAGGGCCTTGCAGGGACCATGGAGCATCTGAGCCCCAGATGGGTAAAGGCAGGCCACAGGATTCAATAAACCCCAGGATACCCGTGTAACTTTGATGGGAGGACACATGCTAGAAAACCCCCTATGTCCCACAGAGGGGGTGGAATGAGGTCTACCCCCAGAACCCCAAAAGCATCATGCTCGCCAAGGAGCTTAGAATATATCTGCCTGTACGGTGAACTTTTTCTCACGTTAATTATATTGTATCCTCAATTAGACTTGAAACTCCTCATAACACCTAAACATCGGAACGGCACTTCGCCAATTACAAAGTGCTATAATCAAGTCAGTGACTGCCCTGTTCGGGGCTGAACTATGTCCCTGCCCCCCTTACCCTCCCCCCTCAAATTCACGAATTGACGTCTACCTCCCAGGACCTCAGGCTGCAAGTGTATTTGGAGACAGGGTCTTGAAAGAAGTAATTAAGGTGAAGTGACGTCTCTAGGGTGGTCCAATCTGACTCGTGTCAGAAACAACCGTACAGGGTGCCTGGGTGGCTCAGTCGGTTAAGCGACTGCCTTCGGCTCAGGTCATGATCCTGGAGTCCCTGGATCGAGTCCCGCATCGGGCTCCCTGCTCGGCAGGGAGTCTGCTTCTCCCTCTGACCCTCCCCCGTCTCATGTGCTCTCTCTCATTCTCTCTCTCTCAAATAAATAAATAAAATCTTAAAAAAAGAAACAACCGTACAGACCCCTCGATCTAGTTCCAGCCCCCAGGACCAGGAGGAAATGCATGTCTGTGGTTTAAGCCCCCCAGTCTGTGGTGCTTTGTAACAGCAACCCTAACTAACACACGCATGAGGTCAGTCATTTTTTTTAAGATTTTATTTATTTGAGAGCGAGAGAGAAAGAGAGAGCACGAGTTGGGGGAGAGGCAGAGGGGAGGGAGAAGCAGACTCCCGACTGAGCAGGGAGCCCAACATGGGGTTTGAGCTCAGGACCCTGGGATCACGACCTGAGCCGAAGGCAGATGCTTAACCGACTGAGCCCCCCAGGCGCCCCCCCATGAGATCAGTCTTGGTGTATAGTTGCTGTCATTGTACCATGAGAACACTGGACCTGTCAGACTTTGCCACCAAGTGGGATTCCAGAGAAGAATGCCTAGTTCCTTCTACCACTTCCTAGGGATCTGACATTTACTTCCAAACACTTACGGGGTATCTACCATATGCTGAGATCTTTTTAAGGTGCTAAGGATACTACACTCACCAAGAAGTCCCTTCTCTCATGGAACATACGACCGAAGGAGAAGTCACTGATAACCATAATCCAATAAATACAAAATATCTGCCTTCAGAAATAACTGGAGAGCACTGGGAATACGACCAATTTTTTTTTTCTTATTCCAGTCTCTAGTTTATGAACACTGATGAACATGTAAGCCAGACAATTAAAGTTCTCTTTTTCAAAAAGCTGAACCATAAAATGAATATTCAAAGGAAAAGTGCTGGGGGAAAAAAGAACATTGCTCACTCATTTCACTCTCCTTTAAGTAAATGGAAAAAATCAGGCAGGGGCAAGTCATAAGCCTGAGTAAAAGTTTCTACCGTGTTAACATGCCTCGGCAACAAAGCTACAGCTTTAAAAATGATACAGTTAGCATTTCCTATGCAGGATAATTTTTCCCTCTAAAGTTTGAGGCCAGAGCTATTTCAAAGAATAACTATGCTCAGGGAAATGGATTTTGTTTTTCTTCACCCAGATGAGAATTCACACAATGGCTAGCACTCTCCGCCAGGGAAAATTCTTGCAAAACTGGATCGAGCTGAATTTCACTTTATAGCTGGTGCTTATGCGTAAATTATTATTACATGTTTATAAGGGTTTTATGTAGGTATAATATTTTACCGCTGGAGAAGCATTTACACACTATGTGGCATCTTTAAACGTTTTTTCATTTACAATTCTGCACTTTGGGGTCTGTTATGGCAGGCAAGTCAATGCAAACTCCCTACGATTGTCAAGCCCCCGAAACGGCTCAGCACTGTCTCAGCAGGGATTAACCGCACTGCTGCGTGCAACTGAAGCGTCGAGGACCCCACATCCCCACGGCCCTCCAGGAGCGTCAGGTGCTTTCACAGCCACATTAATTAATGCATCGATGGCATTCAAGATGGAACCAGAAATTCAATAGCATTCCCCAGGCTCGTGGCTCTGAGCTGCCTAACAGAGGCGGGTGAGAAATGACATTTGAGGACCTGGCAGGACCTACAAGCACTTGTTTATTCTTGCTAAGAACATGCCGGCACCAACTGCAGCCCAACTACTTTGAGATTCAGTATAACTAAGAGCGAAGTTAGAATCCTGGCTCTGCAGCTCATCTAGCATGGATCAAGCCCTCAAACTCTAAGCTCTGTTCTATCATCTTTAAAATAGAGGAAATCGGGGCGCCTGTGTGGCTCAGTCGGTGAAGCAGCTGCCTTCGGCTCACGTTATGATCTCGGGGTCCTGGGATCGAGCCCCACGTCGAGCTCCCTGCTCAGTGGGGAGTCTGCTTCTCCCTCTTCCTCTGCCCCTCTCCTCTGCTTGTGCGCTCTCGCTCTCAAATAAATAAAAGCTTTAATAAATAAATAAATTAGAGGAAATTGCAATACCCATAACATAGATTTATAGAGACGTTGAAATGAAATGAAGCATGTGAGCTCTTGGTCCCAGACCTGACATATAACTAGGCACTTAAGTTATGCTATTTAGATAAAAGAGGTCATGGCTTATTGGATGCACATAAGGCCAGCAGTCAGGAATCATTCAGCTCCTCTCCACACCCCCCAAACTGTGTTGGTGTGTCAGGTCCAGCGTAACCTTGAGAGATGGGGAACAGGGCTCTGGACCCATTCAAGAGATGCAGCAAAGCCCTTCAATGTGCATGCACAACTGTGTGTGTGCAAATGTGTGCAAACAAGCACTTCTGGGGAAGAGGCCACATTTTAACAGCCTTCCCAAAGGGATCCACAGCCAGAAGAGGCCGACAATGACCAAGGTGGAGTGCAGCTTGCTCCTCTTGTTCAGCCTGCTTCCTGCAGGCTGGACAGAGGAGGGGTAATGGAGTGGAAATACGGTGGAGTCAGAGAGTTCAAGAGTTCAAGTCCTGGATCGGTGCCCTCCTTGCTAGGTGATGATGGCAGAGCTCCCTACCCCTCCGAGCATGGTGCTTCGTCAGTGAAATGGGATCAAGGCCACCTCCTTGTAGGGTTTGTTTTTTTTGGGGGGGGGGGACGGTTGTTAAAAACAGTAACAAATGTCTGGCATACAGTGGTGCCAACTAAGTGTTAGTCTCCCCATTCACAGTCCCACTGGGAAAATGGAAGGGCTCCCCTGGCCAACAGGACCACGTGCAAGCATTGTCCTATCTTTCTGTATATTTGCTGCTTCATGTATGTCATGATCCCCTGCCAGCTCAGCTATTCCTGCCCCGCACCCCCCAGGGCTGAATCTCGCCCGTCTACACCCACCGATAATTCTACATCCCCGCTATTCCCCCCAGTTCCATCCAGGCCTGACTCCACAGCCAGGTGCCTCAGCTGCGCTCTTGGGTTTCAAGGGGCAGCACAGATCCGAGCTTCAGAATCGAGCCACCTGAGCTGAAACCTCAGCCCTCCCACTTCCTAGCTGGTGACCTGAGACCAGTAACCTAACCTCTCCGTGACCCAGGTTCTCAATCTGTAAAATGGGGATGATCACAGTTATCTACCTCATTGAGGAAAAAAATGAATTAATCCTTGTATGGAGGCAGGTGGGGCATACTGTAAGTCCTAGCTGTGATTCAGATCCGATTGCGAAAACCAGAGACTTAATGAGGCCAGCTCAGATAACAGCAATGTACCGTGAACACTTAAGGGACAAAAAGGGAGACAGTCCCTCCCATGAGCCCCAGAAGAGGAGCTGCAGTACAACCAGCAACATAGCACTGGCTTCCAGAACCCAGGCAGCGTAAGGGACCTCCGCTGGGGGAGCATGAGCTTTGCCATGAGCTGATTCCCTGGCTCCAGGTGTTTGTAAGGTCTGGCCCTGTCTCCTCCAACCTCATATCCCACCGCTACATCTCAGACACAACAGCTTTTCTCTGTTCTTTGAACAAGCCAAGTTTTTTTTTTTAATTTTTATTGTCATGTTAATCCCCATACATTACATCATTAGTTTTAGACGAAGTGTTCCATGATTCATTGTTTGTGCATAACACCCAGTGCTCCATGCAGAACGTGCCCTCTTTAATACCCATCACCAGGCTAACCCATCCTCCCACCCCCCTCCCCTCTAGAACCCTCAGTTTGTTTCTCAGAGTCCATCGTCTCTCATGGTTCGTCTCCCCCTCCGATTCCCCCCCTTCATTCTTCCCCTCCTGCTATCTTCTTTTTTTTTTTTCTTAACATATATTGCATTATTTGTTTCAGAGGTACAGATCTGAGATTCAACAGTCTCGCACAATTCACAGCGTGAACAAGCCAAGTTTCTTGCACCTCAGGACCTTTTGCACTTGCTGATCCCTCTGCCTAGAATGCTCTATTGTCCTATCTTTGCATAGCCGCTTAATCGCAGCCTTCAGCCGCCCCTCCCAGAGAGTCCTTCCCTGACAGCTAACCCTTCCCTTCCACCATCCACTCTCTAGCCCATCAACCTGGATTATTGCCTTTATAACGCTTATCTTTCTTTTTAATTTTATTTATTATCTGAGAGAGAGAGAGTGAATGAGAGAGAGAGAGAGAGAACACAAGCTGGGGGAGGGAGAAGCAGACTCCCCACTGAGCAGGGAGCCCGATGCGGGGCTCGATCCCAGGACCCTGAGATCATGACCCGAGCCGAAGGCAGACGCTTAACCAACTGAGCCGCCCAGGCGCCCCTATAAGCACTTATCTTTAAAAAGCATTTTTCTATATTCCCTTACCCTGGAATGTAATATCCAAGAAAGAAGGGACTTTGCTTCTCCATACCTAGAAGAGTGCCTCACCCGTAGCAGAAACACTATTTGCCACAGGAACGAACTCCTCTTACTGCTGCTTTTCCTGCTTCCCAGCCACTGCTTCTCTCTGTATTTCTAGTTAAGATTCTCGAAAAGATACACGTCACTAATCACCACTGTCACATGAGGTTTCAGGTTCTTACGCTAACCCACTACAAAAAATGCTGCCCAGACTCTGGAATGGCCAGTATGCCAGAGGCCCACCCTTAAAGCAAAGAGCACAGACGCCTAGGGCAGCCCCATCAACAGGGAGAGGCCACTTCTATCAGCAGGTGTTCTTAAAGGAGCTGGAGAAGCGCAAGCCCAGGTGAGGGTGTCTGTATCAAACAGCCACAGGTGGGATCGAAGCCCCTGGCCAGAGCGGCCTCTGAATGAGGACTTCGGGTGCACTGGGCCACTGCTCCTCCAGCCCGCGGCCAGTGGGGCACCTCCCACGTGTCTCAGTCTGCTGAGCAAACGTCATCATCTTCCACGACGCTTTGGGGTGAAAAGAGTCTGGAAGCTCTACTCGAGAGCATGGATCAGCACGCTGTTTACATAAAAGGTCAGACAGTAAATATTGTAGGCTTTCGGGCCATACGGCCTCTGTTGCAAGTACTCCACTCTGCTCTTGGAGGATGAAAGCAGCCACAGACAATGGTGAAGGAACAGGTGTGGTTGTGTGCCAACAAAACCTTCTTTGTGGACACTGACATTTAAGTTCCATGTAATTTTCACACGTCATGAAATAGTATTTTTCTTTTCTTTTCCTGACCACTGAAGAATGTATAAAAGCCATTCTTATCTTACCGGCTCAGGTGGTGGGCTGTAATTTGCTAATCCATTCTCCACAGCTGTCTCTTTTCACATGGTCTGAATGTCAAGGTTCTCCTCATATTCTAAGCTGGGGCTATGGATGCTGGAATCTCCTCTACTCAATCTTCAGTAACTCACAGAGCCACTAGATCTCAAAAAAAATGTTTTTTTTTTAAAAACTGTCCTTTGGCCTCGAATGAAACACCATCTTCAGTGGATCTTCACCTGCATTAGGGAACAGCCCGTCGGCTGGCAGACAGCTCCAGTCCTGAAAGTTCTGCCCCAGGTAGCTCTCCACCTCCTGGTGACTCTCCCCAGAGGCCCTGGGTCTCCCGATTTTGTCTGCAAAATTTATCCTGTCCATTTTCCCCCTGACAGCTCTCTACATTTTCATTTGCATCAGGGGGTGGGGAATGAAAGAAATGGACTACGCCCACGACAGAAAAATCTGTCCCAAGAAAGCTAGCAAACATGGAATTATGGTAGAAAATTACTTTTATCTAAGTATCAGCTTCAGAAATGACCCCAAAGTCCACAGACCTACCAGGGAGTCAAGAAATGACTTAGGGCAGATGAAAGATGTTTCCTCAATACCTGGCAGAGAAAGTCCCCATTATAATTTGAATGAATAAGTGAATAGACAAATAAAATACATTTTAGCATGCCTGAATGGAGAACATTCTCCTCTTTCTACCTAAATGTGCCCACATCTCAAAAAACAGAACATCTGGTGAGAACAAGATTATTTAGTAGTCTGAAGAATTAAAAGATGAATGCTACTGGGACCAACTGATTCTTTAATAAAATTCCTAATTTCCCTAGAGCTAGACTCACTGCCTGAAAATATCTCATCTACATGAATAAGAAAATAAGAAAAGTGATTACTGACTACTTACCAGGTGTGAGGTGCTTTCACACGCATCAGCCCCTGCAATCCTCACAACAAACCCACCACAGAGAACCGTGAGCCTTCCTTTTTCACATGAAGTCACCCAGACCCAGCAGTGGGGGCTCCAGATCTCATATCCACATCTACCCAACTTCAAACCATGCACTTTCTGCTGTTTAGGACCTAAAACTCTGCTCATCCCAGTCCCTTGTGGAATATGAAATCATTATTAAATGATCCACAGGCTAGATCATTAGAGAACATGCCTCTAAAATGCTTCTGAATTGCAGAAGGTAAGAGACAATACAAACCAAAAGAGGAAAATGTTTAATGTGAAAAACACACATCCATAGTGACTAAGTTTGGGATTCTAGCCTACCCCTAATATAAAAGTATCTGATTTAATGGGGCACTTGGGTGGCGCCGTCAGTTGAGCATCTGACTCTTGGTTTCAGCTCAGGTCTTGAACTCAGGGTGGTGAGATCGAGCCCCATGTTGGGCTCCACGCTCAGCACAGAGTCTGCTTAAGATTCTCTTTCCCCCTCCCGCTGCCCCTCCCCCTCTCTCTAAAATAACTGATTTTTTTTTTAAGTGTCTGATTTAATGACATCATATGCAAAGCAGCTAGCCCAGCACTCTATAGGTGCCTCTCAAAATGGATAGGCCCACTTAAAAATTTAGGAAAATTAATACACTTAAAAAGGACCTAGTTCAGAAAAACAAAAATGGTCCTAAAAATAAAGAATCCTTTTGCAGTCTTACTCCCAGTTCTTAAGAACTGCTTTTACATATATTCATTTAAAATTATTTTTGGAGGCCAACTCACTTTGGGAAAATATAGAGAATGTTATAATATGGTCTAATCTCTTCTGTTAGCTTTGATCCATGAAACTAAGTTGTTGCTCCTTGTCTAAAAAGAACAAAGTCAAAATTTGGCTTGAAAGGTTCTAACATCTTTTTTTCTTGCCAATATCTAATATCTGAGCATGATTTTACCCTTTGAAAATGCTTCTGGATATATCACCCTCCTTCACCTTTACAACAACCCTAGGTGATGGGCAAATATACTTGCATTATTTTTTCCTTTACGCACGTGTAAAAAGGTCATACAAAGATTGTAAGGGGGCTTTTCCAGTTGCAAGTGATAGAAGAAGTATTCTAAACAAAATAGAGAATTTAGTGGCTTATAATCTACAAAGTCCAAGGGTAGATATGCCCTCAGGCAAGGTGTGATCTAGGTCTAAGGGATGACCTGGTCTCTCTCTAGTTCTCAGCTCTGCTCTTACCCACACCGACCTCATTTGCAGACACCAAGCTGTGAAGAGAGAGCCGCAAGGTAGGATGTGCAGTTACAGCCTCTAAGGCTCAAGGCCAGTTGGAAAAAACACATGCACCTGTCTCAACAGTCCCTACAAAAGTCCCATGGCATCTAATTGTGCCCACCCAAATCACTGTAGTAAGGGGTAATTTGCATTATAGGTCATACTCTGAAGTTAGGCATGATATCATCTCCTCCAAAATTCATGGGCTGAAGTAGATTTCCAGAGGAAGACTGAGCAGGGCAAATAAATACGGAGTTGGAAAAACCGAGAGGTGCTCACTACAGACTGCATGACTTGCCCAAAGTCACACCGCTACTAAGAGACATGATCAGGACTCAAGTACAAATCTTCTGGAAGCAAGTACTCCAAAAATAGTGGCAAACTTTCAAAACACAGGGAGTAAATCACAAAAAGCCCTCAAAACTGAATCTCTTGGTCACAAATAAGATTCGAAACCATTGATCCACTGCTCATAGAACTTCAAAGAAAGCCAAGTCCCTTTTACAAAACATAAATTTTGTGAAATTAAGCAAGGTTACCATTATCTAAATCAAAATCCCTTTATAGCTCTAAATGGTTCCTCACCATCTGGAAAGTCAGAACATTGTACTCAAAAGGAAAAAGGAAAAGCTTTTTGACCTATTTTTGTCCCTACACTAATGTAAAGCACTGAATCCTATTTATTAAGCACTCTCGATGCATGCTATTTTCCTGGTTATCTGCAACTCTAAAATGACACCTATTATTCAGTTAGAGATTAGAATCTCAAGCAGTAGGGTGTTTTTTAATAAAAAATAAAATTAAAAATAGATTTGCCATTGCCTTTTTAATGAACCAGTAGCTCTGCTGGCTTAGAGGGGAAATGACACCTTTCTGGAGTTTTATATACTGATCTTAGCAGTGCTTTCACAAAAAGTTACCAACATTCGTATCTTAAGCAATTATCCAATGCTTCTCCTCTAACTGCACACACCATCCCCCTACCCCTCCACTGAGAGCCCAGGCAGCGCACAAAGGCTCTTCCACCAAAACCAAAACAAAACAAACTCTGTCACCTGACACCTGCAGGTGACACGCCAGGTGGGGCCTGACAGGTGTGTGCCAAATAAGAAAATAATTTAGCCCAGCACTCTCCAACTGAACCTTCTGTGATGATGGAAATGTTCTACATCTGTGCTGTACAATATGGCAGCCACCAGCTGCATGGGATTCTTAAGTCTAAGGAACTGGAGTTTTTATTTAATTTGATTTTAATTAATCTAAAGTAGCTACACGGGGCTAGTGGCTACTGACCTGGAGGGCAGTGCAGATGGTGCCCTTGAGGATTTCTCCAGCATGCCCCTCTACTGCTCTCTCTTCCACTTGCCTTTTCTATCGCAGCACAAGCCAACCTGCCAGTCTCCAAACAGGGCCTCAGTTTGTGCCTTTGGCTCCTCTACGGAATTTCCACTCCTGGCCCATCGGGGTAGATTCTGTCTCACCACCCCGAAACCCAACCCAGGTCTCACCTCTTCTCTGAAGCCTTCCCTGACTTCCCCCATCTCTCCACCCCCACTCATGAGAGGGGGTCAACCTGTGCTTCTCCATCACCTCTGTGCTTATAAACACTTCTGTGGTTGTGCTCAGCACACTGCAATGTCCCCTCCACAGCAGAAGGTGGGAGAGCTTGGTGGTAAGAGGGAGAGCGCTGGAGACAGCTGCCCAGTGTCAAATCCTGTTGCTGGCACTTACTCTGAGCTCTAGGAACTCAGGCAAGTCACAGGACCTCTCTGAACTCAGTGCCCCCTCTGTAAAATGGGCTTATTCACGGTAACTCTCCTCTATAGTTGTTGCAAGGATTAAATGACCAAATGCAGGTAAAACATGAACATGATGCCTGGCAAGGAGCAAAAACTCAATAAAATTGAGCCCTTACATGTTATTTCTCCTTAGCTATGCACCTTAGAGCATATACTAGATCCTAGCCATCCCCGAAACCCAGAGTCAGAGCATACAGTAGGCATGCCTTAAAGACTGCAATTATTAATGATGCCTCCAGCAGATGGATGCCAGGCCTGAGCTCAGTGCTAAGTATACTCCATAACGCCAAACAGCCTTGAGACTAAACAGGAGATCTCAAGATAGCAGGGGTAGAGGAGTGAGATCAAAGAGTTTTATGGGGAGGGGCTATTCAAACCGCACCCAAAGTCACCACCTTCCCATATGTCCCATCACTACCCCAGACCCTCTCCCCATCCCCAATCTGGCCAAATCTCTACCAAAATGTTCCTGATGGAAGTTAAGCCTTATCCTGCAGGGTGTTTTTTTCTCCCGGATACTTCTAGTTTACCCACTTCCCTCTTTGCCTAGGTGCACTTCTGGATACGGGGTGCAGGGGGGACCCCTCACTTCACAGAAACAGCCCTCCAAGCCTGGATTCTAGCTGTGCTCCACGTATGTACCTGAGGATGGGGCATCTCCTGCGCCCCTACGAGGCTCCTAGGTTTTACTGAAGGCAAATACAGACGAGCAGCAGATGAAACAAGCATTAAAAATGATTAAGTGTTCAATATACAGGCTTTTCAGCCCGTGTAGAGTCCCAACGACACTGTTCATTTCCCAAATTCGATGTCTTCCTCCTGCTACAAGGATCCCCGGCACAGACACTCAGCCAGGAGTTTAGGCAGAGAGCAAGTCAGGGAGCCTGGGGCAGGAGCTCCGAGAAAGCACTCTGCACACAGAGAATGACTTCAGCCCAGCCTCCACTGCAGGGGGGTGGGGGTCGGGGTGGGGAAGCAGCATCTGAAACCAGAATGCAGGTGATCTACCCTCCTGGGGGACCCTACATTAAGAGGCTTAAAGAATAACCAGTAGCACAACTGGGTAATGCAAGGAACATCTAGCAAGAGGTCTGGGGCTAGGGAATCTGCCTGCGGTGTGAACCTGGGTACATCACCTTCCCTCTTGGGGCTTCAGTTTCCTGATTTAGAATGTTAGGGAGTGGTTTCCAAACTTTGTTCTTTTTTTTAAGCAGCAAAAATGTCTTTTTGTCCCAAATGAAATCTTACGGGGAAACTCCGAGATATAAAACATACAAGAGGACAGCTGTGGTCAAAGGGCGTTTGTGGGATTCGCGAAGCCCCACCTACTGAGTCTCTTCCCTTCCCTCCCCTCCCCCAGCCCCCGGAAACCCAGGGGACAGTGCCAGCAGACTAGCTCATCTTTCTAAGATCATACCAAGTTGGAACATTTCAGGATATTACTTACAATGGACCTTACTATGCCTCTCCACGTGGAGTGGAGGAGAGAGAGACTACTTTGATGATTACTTCATTGAAAACCTTTATGATGGAAAATGTCAAATATTCAAAACTAGAGAGAATCCTTGCACGAACATGACCCAGGGATCAACAATTACCAAGTCATGACCAGTCTGGTTTCAGCTCTCCCCTACCCATTTCCACACCCCTGAGGGTATTTTGAAAACTATCTCCAAATATATTGTCATCTGCTCAAAAATATTTCAGCATTATTTGTCTAAAAGATAGAGGTTTTGAAAATCTAGACCTCGGTTTCATTAATAATCAGAAAATAAAAACATTAACTCCTTAATAGTCACTGCTCCATCGTTTTCCCCCCGCCTTACAATTAATTCTTGAAGGACTGAGTTGTTTTTCTACAGGGTTTCCCGCTGCCTGGATTTTCATGACTGCCCCTCTGTCATTCCACACAGGCCTGTGCCTCTCCTATTTCTGATTTCCGAGTTAGATCAAGAGTCCTGACCAGATTCCAGTTCCATCAGGAAACACAGAACATCTGGTTGTTTTCTTTCTGTGTCATTGGCAGCCCTTAATTATGACTTTCTATATTGGATTATTTTTCAGCTACTTGTGGATCTTCCAAAATGTTTCACACATGTACAAATACATAAAGTGATACCTTTTGATTTTTACCCAGAGTAGATAAAACCCTCTTGTTGATCTGAAACTTTCTGCTCAACGGTGGGACATTATTTTTTAAAAAATAGGACTTCAATAATATACTGTTAACATGGTAACGCTATTGGGTATACTTTACATCATAACAATTTATAGTTTAAATTCTGTCATTTGTCCAGAACAGTGTTTTATGCATAGCAGGTGACTGATAAACAGTCCCTCAACAAATAAGGCAACACTATTAAATCCACTGGACTTCTTTTTTTTTTTTAAGTTTTTATTTATTGTTTTTAGTACTCTCTAAACCCAACGTGGGGCTTGAACTCACAACCCTGAGATCAAGGATCACGTGCTTTTCCAACTGAGCCAGCCAGGCACTCCAAAATCCACTAGACTTCTAAGAGTATTGAATACTATCAACTGACCTGTCCAAGGGCTCCCCAAGATGTGCTCTGTGATAGACCCCAGTCTGCTAAAAATTCCCAATCACCTTCTCAGATGATAAACTAGGGCAAAGCCAAGCAAACCCTATTTTCCACCACGTCACATTTTCTTTTATAAACAACTGCTTAATAAACCCAGCATGACTCCATTTCTTGCTGCCTCAACTCTCTCATCTGTTTTCTCTTCCCGCAAAGAGACTAAGCATAACCCATAGCCCCCGATCCGTAATCAAACCAGCAATTCCTGCCACCCCCACTAATGCTAACTGGCGGTTACAAAATTAACAGCCTGTTTCTACGTGGCACGACCTGAAGGACCCCGAAACAGCCGATGTCCCTGTTCCACTCCTGATTAGGGATTTAATGGTGGTGAACAGCAACCACTCCCCATAGTCAATTAATAGTCCCCTGAAAGAAGCCAGAGATATGATCAATCAAAACTAAACTGGCAACACAGATTCTGTGAAGCCCTCTGTGCATTTGGTTTTTGGGGGTTTTTTGTTGTTGTGTTTGTTTGTTTACTGGCACGATTCTATTTGCTTGTATCTGCTCTGCAAGTTCAGAGTATAAACACATGGGTGCTTATCAGGAAAAGACTGATCAGAAATCTCCCAGCAAGTCTGTGGCAGCCACACCAATACTGCTCATGGCAAACGTATTTACATCTGCAGTATGTGGTGTGTAAGGACAAAAACAGGACGATGGCTAAGTGGCTTTTAAACCAGGCTCACAGGCCCAAGGAGGCAGTGGAGTAAGAAAGAGAAGGCATTATGAGTCTTTGGCCAGCAGCCCTATTCCCTACCTCCCCAGGGCCACTAAATAACTCGGAGTAATAACCATTCCCTCCAGAATTCACGAAGAAAAGGAAAGAGGTGCCCATCATCAGCTGTCCCCACGCCAACAGCTCATCCCCAGCCTGACCCAGGGTCTGCCTCAGCCAGAGAGGAGAGAGAACCCCTCCTGAAGCCGTATGGAGGCGGAAGGGGCCCCTTCCTCCTGGCACACTGCCAGGCACGGGGCCCTTAAATCCCAGAGCCTCACCAGAGGCTTGCCCACCTGCTGTTGCAGAGCTCTCGTTCTGCATGAACTGGTCTTCTACTAATTACTCGAGGCAAGTCCCCTGGGTCCATCCCAGAGTGACTCTGAGGCAGAGGGACCTAGGTTCACATCCTAACTAGCTCTGAGTCAATAACTTCTCTGAAACACCTCTCTGGTCTCCAAATTGGAGAGCCATATTCACTACCTTTGGGGGTATCTCAAAGGATGAAAAAGACTAATTGCATGATCAATCCCTTTCTTCTCTGTTCCACCCCACTGCTAGCGTCCCTCTGCTTTCGTGCTCTTCATCTGCTTACCCCATCTACCTCGTCCCCAGCAAGCACCTGCTTTGTCACGGGAGCTACACAAAGATGAGCAGGATCTACGCTCCATGCCCCGGTGCCACCTCTGGCCAAGGGGCAGTGCTGTCATCACTCTCAACCCCCAGGCCACACCTTCGCCTGAGTCACCCCTGGATGGGATGCTTATCGAAATAAACCATTCTCCTAAACACCAGGTCCAGCAGACACACACACAGGCAGGTCCGTTTCACGGAACACTAACCACCTGGGTGCGTGTGGTAAGCAAATGCGTTTTGTGAACCAGCGACTTTCCACCCCACCGACTTCACCATATCTTTAACATCCGTATTTCCAGGGGGATATGGGTCCTGGGGGCAAGGACGGGAACTCCAGCATACGGAACAGACTCAAATTAGGACTACAAGCCATGAAACGGGTAGCACCTGCTGATAGCCCACGATGCACCAGGCACTGCCTTAAGAGTTTCAAATACAGGGCGCCTGGGTGGCTCAGTTGGTTAAGCGACTGCCTTCGGCTCAGGTCATGATCCTGGAGTCCCGGGATCGAGTCCCACATCGGGCTCCCTGCTCGGAGGGGAGCCTGCTTCTGCCTCTGACCCTCCCCCCTCTCATGTGCTCTCTGTCTCTCTCATTCTCTCTGTCTCAAATAAATAAATAAAATCTTTAAAAAAAAAAAAAGAGTTTCAAATACATTAATTCCTTTCGTTTTTATCACATCCCTCTGGTGTAAGAATGGTTGTTATCTCAATTTTCCACATGAAGAAACATAAAGGCACACAGAGATGACATAACAAGTCCCAGGTCACATGGCTGGCCAGGGGCAGAGAGGCAGGATGGGAGCCCAGGCAGCTGCGTTCTGTGGCTTTACGTCTTTTCCAATGGAAAAACAAGAGGGGACCCACGCTTCTGTCCAAGAAACCACACTAGGAGGAATCCATCAGGAGAAAAATCAGACCAACTGTCCAGATTGAGGAGATCGGGGCCTTAACCCAGGCCTTACCCCAGGCCACCAGCATCATGGCCTTCAAACAGGGACCTCACCTCTTCCAAACTCCCCTTTTCTTGTCTAAAAGACAATGCTCCTAGATAAACAGCTCTCATATCCTCAGATTCTCTGGGAGGACACAGCAGGGAGCAGAGTCTTAAGACTTTGGAAGTTGAGGTCAGAAGGACCTCATTCAAATCTATGCCGTGAGAACTGCTGGCTGGTAACTGTGGGTAGGTAATTCAGTCTCTCTGCACCTGCTTCCTCATTTACAAAGGACACTAGCAAGGAATTCGTTGTAAGTGCTAAAGGAGGTAATGCACGCACATGCCGAATACAGTGTCTGGCATATAACACCCAATAAATGCTAGGTCGTGGTATGATTACAACTATTCATCACCCTCGCCATCATCATGATCTAAAATTCCAAAGAAGGAACTCTTCCACTCTTTGACACAGGTAGACGTTATAACCTTATTTGGAAGAATAATGTGGCTAACACATTTTCCAACTGAAATCCCTGAACAATTAAGGCTGACTCAGAGTGGAGGGGCCAGGGCAGATGGTTCAAAGGTAGCAGCCCCTTTCATCCTGAGCCCCTCACCTGAGGGAGGGGCCCTGTGGGCCTCCCTCCTTATTTCATTCCACCCACCTCCAGCATGCCCCTCCCACCGCACTCCTGATCCCAAGCCCCTACAAGTAACCTAAAGGGCCTTTCAAAGACTCTACCCTTACAAGTCTACATCTGCTGAATAGTAATGACAAGGTTCCTATGGCAACACTCCTTTCTCGAGTTTCGTAGTGGAAGACAGAGGGATCACTCAGCACCTGGCTTATGTTCCCTGAAATGCCTTGAAACTACATGGGGTTTTTTTTTTCCCTCCACAATTAGAGACGCCTTACGTTTGTACAGCATATGACCATTTATAAAGTCTTTCCACAGGTGTTACCTCCTCGGTGAGGTAAGGAGAGAGTACTGACCCTATTTTTTCGACAAATTAAAAATCTAGCAATTAGTCGTCAAGAGCTCATATGTAGTAAAATCAGCATAAGACCTGAGTCTCTTTGCCCCCAAACCCTGTGCTTGTCTCAAGACCTGCGGTGTCTCTTGGAGCTGTAGCTCCTTCTATCAGCCCCGTCCACCAGGCTTTCCCTTTCTCTCAACTTCCATGCCTTGAGGCGTGCATACGACCCCTGCGTTAACATCCCAACCAGCAACCATCAAATGTGTGCAAGACTTAGCCCTCCACTTAAACCATGCACCCTTTAACGCAGTGTTCACGCTACATCCCATGGGACATCTCTTCAGCAATCACGTTAGCTCACCGCAGTGACGTGACAAAGAGTCTGAGCTTAGAAGTCAAAATATGTGACTTAACGTGACAAAGACCTAGGATTCAATCCCAGTTCTGACACTGTTTAGCTGTGTGATCTTAGGGAGGTGACTTAACTTCTCTGTGACTTCACGTCCTCTTGTATTTAATGGAGTAACAGCGCTTCCCTCATTCGGTTATTGTAAGAATTCATGGGAACTTGATTCAGGTAACACAGAGCAAGAGCCTGGGAATTTTATGCTATTATTACCATTAACATTATGTATTAATATTATTATGAATCAAAATCATCACAATTTTACAGTTAATAAAACCAAAATTCAGGGCCCTGTATCTTACACAGGGCCACCCAGCATGCAAGTGCTACATCCCAGGAGGGCATTTCAAGACCTCCTCCTTGTACCTCTTTCCTAGGCCCCACAATGCATAACACACACTGAGTGCTCAGTAATTAACAGAATGTGATGACTATAAGAAAACCCAGTGAGTCATCTGGTCAACCCTCTCACTTTGCCAATTAGAAAACTCAGGCCTAGCAGACACCACATCTGTTCAACACCATTTATCTATTAATAATAACCTACACAGTTGTAGAGTGATGCCTAGCGACAGAGTTTCATTCTCCAGGCCATTAAATGCTGAAGCCTCCAACCAAAGACCACCAAGAGCACATCTGAAGTCAAATGAGGAAGTCATCCTCGAGAATCGTGGGCGTCTCAGCACGAGGATGTTAGGAGGTGATCGTTATACAACTTGGGCTTGCTCAACAATTTGGGGGAGGTTTCAAGGAAGCATGGTTTTGCTCTGGTGGGTGCAGTCATAAAGCAGGAATTCTGTGATTATGTGCCCTTGCAAATGTTTATCTGAGAAACAGGAGGAACAGAGTAGGACTATAGCTGTAATTGGTAAAGAAAGAGCAGTTGTTCTCATCATCTGGAGAGGAGGGATGTTTGGCCAGTTTTGTGAGCTACATGGTGACCCTGTCTTCATCTGCCATCAGTCCTGGTCATGGAGTGGTCCTGCCTTCCTCTTAGGTTCTATCACCATCACCCAGTGACCTTGCCACAGGTTGGTGTGCTGTGACATTCTTCTCATCCACTAGGAGAACACCAGGGCCTCGCCCTCGGAGCCAGGCCCGCCCCATGCAGACAGCAGTCAGAAGCTCCTAGGTTGCTTTTTTCTTTTCTCTATAATGTGTTCAACTCTTCACAGCACCTGTTTGTGTCCAGCAGTTTCAAGATGATGGAGGTACAAAATAAATAAAGATCCTGGCCCTTAAGGAGGTTACATTCCAATGGGATAAAGAGGTAATTAAAAATAAACGTAATAAATTAAAAGAAACAAATCCTACAGAATGTTAGAAGCAGTAAGTGCTTTGGGAAAAAAAGAAAAGACAGAGCAGGGCAAAAGAGACTAGGCATGCCAGGCAAGAACCCGTGACAAACAGCTGGCCAGAGGTGGCCTCCTCCGTATGAAACTTAAACAGAGACTTGAGGGAAGTGAAGTAGGTGGACACAGAAGTTAGCATCCTTGTCTCAGTTCAGAAATGAGAAAAGGGACATTTGCAGCAGTTGGGAACATGTCCGAAACCACCCTCCAACTACATGGTAGAACCAGGGAGCCCTGGGGTCCCCGGATCCTCTGCCACAAGCGACTTTTCTGACCACAAACTGGATCTTAGGTTGTCCTGGTGCAGGACTGGGTCCAGGAAGGACTCCAGACTTAGGGGTATAAGCGTGCACTCTGACCAGAAAGAGCCTAGCTTTCTCTCTCCCAGCCAGGCTGACATTATGTCAGTGTATCCACACTGCCAGGGTCAGAATATGCCACCCAAGATATGGCCCTCTGGCATAAGGACTATTTGAGCAGATGGCATTGAGAAAAAGCAGACCCAAGATGTGCTCTCTGCCTTCTCCCTAGCAGTGCATAAATTCCCCTGCAAAGGTGCCCTCTCTTCCCACATCAGAAAGAGGAGAACACCTTGATCATCAGAGAGGCAGACAGCACCAAGGAGAATCTACAGACCCTGCTAGATAACCCTTTTCTGCCATCAGTGCCTCCCTGTATAGTGACCTTCCCGCAATTCACCACCCCTAAAAGGTCCAAAAACTCCTTTCTTTGTTTCTTCCTTTGTCCCATCCTAGCTCCTTTTTTTTTTGGGGGGGGGGTTCTCTTCTTTCTCTGAAGCCTCCTCCCCCTACCTCCATGCCCCATAAAACTTTCAACATCCAAAAAAATGCATATGCTCTTCTCCCAGTAATCTGTCTTCTGTCAGCTTATTTCACAGCTCTGGCCACTGAACCTTAGAGACTGGAGGAAAATCTGTCCTCCCTGCCGCAGCTCCAACCTACTATGGGCTGTCCCTGCACCGCAGGCCATCCACTATGCCCCTCCCATGTCACTGTGGTGACCCAGAGAGGTCCATCCAACCATTAGCTTCGTTCGACAGACACGAGGCTCTGAACACTGAAGTCAGAGTTGTTCAATACCACACAACTGGTAAGAGGCAGGGTTTATTTTCAAACCCAGACTGCATAATTCCATAGCTTAACTGTTTTGCAAAATGCCAAAGGCCAGAATCATGTTTGCAGGTGTGTGTGTGCGTGTGTGCGTGTGTGTGTGTGTGTGTGTGTAATCCCTCATAACATCTACTTTCAGAGTGGTCAGGCCTAAATAAGTATGCCTACAGTAGCAAGGATACATACCTTTCCACATAAGTCGAGCTGGAAAGAGCAAGTTCACGAGTAAAGAACTTTGTCTTCTGTATCCTCAGAACCTGCCTGGAAGCAGACTCTAAATATCCACTGGACAAATGGAGAAAAGCAAACTTCCTCCTGCTCTCTGGCCACAACACTCCAGGGGCACCCTCCCCCCGCCCCCCCGCCCCAAGAACACCTCTTGGCTCAGCTGTGGACAAGAGGAAGCAAGTGTGAAATGAAACTGTTCTCAGCACGTCCCCACCTGAGTCCCCACTGGACAGGCAAGGAAGGTGACCAGCTGCACACACAGCCCCGCCCCGCCAGACACTCTTTTTAGATGCTGGACAAGAAAATTAAGTTGCCTCTTAGGGATTAAGCAGTTTATCAAGGCACTGTGCAATGGACTCTGAAATCCATTTGTATCCAAAAAATGCAATAAAACAAACCTCGCACTCGAACAGCTAACAGAAAGTCAGAGTTGATGAATGCAATTATTAATGTGCTTTAAAAAAAAAAAAAGGGAACTTGCCCTCAGTACAGATGACAGGCCATGAGGGATTGGTCAGGAAGCTTTGCCACATATAAAACTGATTAAAAAATAAAAGTGACTATTAATTACTTGAGCAGTTGTTGGAGGAAAAAAAATAATCCTGTCCTGGGAGCATGGGCTTCTGTTTCTCAGTGTGAAGGTCCCTTTTTATAGCTCAAGGGCTGCCCTTTCACCCACCAGCTCACATCAGCCCTCTCCACCATGCTCCTTATTTTTTAAAAAACACAAAGTAAATCCCCCAGTGTTCTAATCAAGTTCCCTCGCTCCTCTGAAGGGTAACCTTCACAGAAAAGAGGCCACTTGATAAATTCCAGGAGAGTAAAACTAAAACATAATGGAAAAGATAGTCTAATCATCAAGGCTAATTACAAAGGAAGAGTATCGCTTTCTCCCCCAAATGTCCCTAGTTTATTAAAAAAAAAAAGCCAATCTAACAAAGATGTTCTTTGTTACTGGTCTGATAAGAACAGAAGGAATCTCAGGGGAGACAGTTATTACTTATACACGTAAAAGCAGAGAAATCAGCTTTTAAAAAATTCATGTATTTACTGGTAACACATTTAAATATATATGACGTACCAACTCGGTCCAAAAGGCTGGGGAAGGTACTGGGGGGGGGGGGGGGGGGGGGGGGGGGGGGGGGCGGGGGGCGGCACGTTGAATCAGGCAAGAGTCTGCCCTCCACTAGCCTACGGCCTCATTAAGAAGACACACCTCATTCTAGCTGATGGTGGGCCTTACATATACCCAGGAGCAGGAACACGGGGCACCGAACAGAGAGGGGTGCTTCCAATCCGAGGAGGATAGGGTAACCTTTCTGGCGGTGACACTGAAGCTGAGTCTTGAAGGATGGGTGGGAGGTGGGGGGCTGAAGTGAGCACCGAGAAGCCTCCGATAACTTGCCCCCTACCTGTCAATGCAGAATCAGGTGAGAGACCCCAGCGGCCAGTGAGCCCCTCATTCTTAACCAGGGCTGCACATGACAATCACCCAGAACGCTTGTTTGCAGAATGCACGTGCCAAGCTCCAGCCAAGCCATAGTGAGTCAGAATTTCAGGAGCAGGGCTTATAGGAAAGGCCCCCAAGGAACTTCTGATAAGCAGCCCCCTTAAGAACCACTGATTCACACCATTATCTCATTTTTCAAAGTGGGGGAAATGAGCTTAGAGAGGGACTCCTCATTCCTTTCGTTGTTCAATACGCATTTACTGAGCACCCACCTGGCAATACGACAGTGACTAAAACAAAAATACCTGGCTCTCATCCAACATTTTTGCTCACTGAGTCTTAGCAGCAATACCATGGGGTATTACTCTCACCCCAAAACGAGGAAATTAAGGCAAAAAAAATTAAGAGAACACAAGTAATAATTGAAGGAGTGAGAGGATTCAGCCTCAGCCCTCTGAGAAGCACCTTCCACCTCAGGACTGCTCATTGAGGGCCTCCAACGGACCTAGCTGTTGGGTATGCACAAGGAATGACCTGTTTTTAGAAGCAAGGACAGAGCAGGGCTGGGAGAGGGGGCGAGAGGGCTATAGGGGGGAGCGGTGGAAGAGAACCCCATGCCAGACTTCCACTAAAGAGATTCCAGAATGTTCCATGTGCACAGTCCAACCAGAGTATGTGCCGCTCCGTGGCTATCAGAGCTCTCGGGTGGCCGTGTTCCTCTGGAAATGTTCTCCACCCAGCTACACAACCCTCCACACTCAAGGGGGCCAGG
>NW_023270739.1:10204576-10263396 GCF_011800145.1 Mirounga leonina | reverse complement strand
ATGTTCTCCACCCAGCTACACAACCCTCCACACTCAAGGGGGCCAGGAACTGCTCCTGATGGGACTAACCATATGGGGGGTCTCAGCAGCTCCTCCTCTCTCAGGGCCTCACTGAAGACCAAGCTACAAGGCTCAAACAAAGCCTCTGAGGTCTCTGCAGCTCCTAGGAGTAATAAAGTGCATCTAGGGACCATCGGCAAAAGACAGCAAAACACAGAAGCAGAACCCCTCTGGAACTGGGACTCAGAGAGTCACTTCTGGGTCACTGTGAGGAAGTCTTCTGCGGAGGGAGAACCAGAACAGAGCCCTGAACTCAGAGGAGGTGCGCGCTGAGCTGCCGGCCCCTTCCACTTACAGCCGTGGGACACCGTGGGCAAGTCACTTAAGCACGGATCGCGCAGCTGCAAAACGGCAATTTGCAAAGGATTTAATCAAACAGCTTTGAAAACACTCCACGTCTTACCTGGCACATGACAGGTGCTCTACAAATGGCCAATGCATGTCAATTCGTTTCTAAATGTAGGTTCTAAAAAACAGGTAAGAGCCCTCCTAAGATCAGCTGTCAGAGGAACCTGTCGTTACCGTTCTCTTTCGCTAAAACAGCATCTAAAGTCAAAGTTCACGGGGCAGATAGAGCTTGGCAACCTCTGGGAGAGCACCTCATCGCCCACACGCCTTCTTGGTTCTAAACTGGAAACAGAAAGAAATAGATTCCCCTTAAGGGCAGGAGAAAATCCATTATGAGCTTTGGACGCTCAAACAGCCCCCAAAATGCTAGAGTTCAATAGCTGTGTGCAATCAACATTCCCAGTGGACACGCAACTCCTCCGAGAAATGATGTGGTCCGAAAAAAGGTAAAGCTAAACTAAGCATCCAGTTGTAGTTAGTTTCCTGGGGAAGATGCTAAGAAAACACTTATTTAAACCTTTCTTCTAGCTGTTGATACAAAAACAGGAGCAGGTAGTAACTAATGCTCTCCCAGTAAAAGAAAACCCTTATTTCAAGTAGAAACTGATGACAGACTGGATCGGACAGCAATTGTGGCTTCCCCCACAGGAGATCCTGCCCATGCACCATACACCCCATGGCTGTGCTATCCATTTTCAGGCCCTGGGCTTGAGGAGAAAACACAGAACTTCAAGGGAGCTACTCTGGCAGGCAGACCTATGTTACAATAATAATGTTATATTCCTGTACTTAATAATTTCAGAATGGCATCTCAAGATAGTCTTGTCTTTTTTTAAGATTTTATTTATCTGACAGAGAGAGAGAAAACACAAGCAGGGAGAGTGGCAGAGGGAGAGGGAGAAGCAGGCTCCCCTCTGAGCAGGGAGCCCGATGTGGGACTCATGACTTGAGCCGAAGGCAGACGCTTAACCGAGCTTAGAGAGGCAGGCACTTAACCGAGCCACCCAGGCATCCCTCAACATAGTCCTTTTTTTTTTTTTTTAAGATTTTATTTATTTATTTGACAGAGAGAGAAATAGCGAGAGCAGGAACACAAGCAGGGGGAGTGGGAGAAGGAGAAGCAGGCTTCCTGCCGAGCAGGGAGCCCGATGTGGGACTCGATCCCAGGACCCTGGGATCATGACCTGAGCCGAAGGCAGACGCTTAACGACTGAGCCACCCAGGCGTCCCTCAACATAGTCTTAACATAACCTAAGATGAGAGCTTTACACAGACCCAACAGACCAGGAGTCAGAAGTACACTTTGGGGAGATAATGAACACAGACAGAATAGAAATAAAAATCCTTCCTCTGGCTTCTGGTGATATAACTGGATCCCCACAGGGCTTCTGGGAGAAGTGCTGAGTGGGGGCTCAGAGAAAGGGTCCCAAGCCATCTCAATAGTCCGTCCAATGCCATCTGAGGCTTTAATAAAAGACAGGTGAATGTATTTCTCGAATAGTGGTGCAGACTGGCAGGGCCAGATGTCAAAGGCATCTGAAACCTCCAGGTACTTGAGATTTGAGGTCGTCCAGAGTGTCTTTCTACAGTTAACAAACAGCCCAGGGCAGTGGCAGAATGGTCCCAGGCTTGTCCAGGCAGGCAGGGCCAGAAACCATCCTCTGCTCTTCTGGTCCACGTCCTCCCTTATACACTTTTTCTGGGACTGCTCAGAACCACCTCCAAACCCCGGCAGAAGCTCAAGTAGAAAAGCTGTCAGTACCAGCAGCCAGATTCCAGGAGGAGCCTTGAAGAGCCTCAGCCAACATTTCTAGAACGTTCTTCACTGGCCCCTTTTCAAAAAATATCATTCCCTCATGTACCAAAATTCTTTTCAACTCCTAGAGCTTAGAAGTAAGAAGTCAGAAGTCCAGTATCAAAGAGAAACCTGGGTTTAAAGCCAGCAGTGTGACCTTGGTCTGACTGTTTTTATAAAAACAACAAAATGTAGTCGAAAGGTGAGAGCAATCCACCTATCCATTGGTGGACCAACAGAAAAACGGAATGTGGTATCAACACGCAACAGACTATCATTCAGTCAGAAGGAACGCTACAACCTGGACGAACTCTGAGGACATTATGCTAAACGAAAGAAGCCAGACACAACAGGACAAGGACTATAGGACTCCACTCAGAAGAGGTACAGAGAGTAGCCAAATTCATGGGGACAGACAGTGGAATGGTGGTTGCCAAGGCGGGCAGACAGGAGAAGGGGGATCTGCTGTTCGATGGGTGCAGAGTTTCAGTTTCACTGGATGAAGAGTCCTGGGGACCGGTCATACAACAATGCATATGTATCCCCACAACTAAACTGCACATTTTACGTGGTTGAGACGGTCAATTTTATGTTATGGATATTGCATCATAATAAAAACTTACAAGTAATTTTTAAAGCTGTGACTCGGACAAGTGAAGCGCCTGGATCAAAAATCACACCAGCTAGGAACCCCGGAGTCCGAATGTCCTGCTGCGGAACTGGTCCCTCTAGTCCCATCAGGTGTGGCCCGGGGAAAGTCACCCAGCCTCTCCGGTCCTCACCTATAGAGTGGGCAGCAGGACCACACAGAGCTCAGAGGGGACAGTTCTGGGAATAAATGTGTGGGAAGTACTTAAGCGCTCAGCACACACTTGAGTGCTCCTAAACCGAGCCTTCCTGGAATCACCAGGTCAAAGTGGGGACGAACGCAACACAGCCGGCTTGCCAGCCTGCCCCTCCAAATGCCCCAACAACGGAAATGGTACATCCATTTCCTTCATCCTAGAATCCTGGCGGGCGGGGGGAGGGGCACTAAAGCCTGCTCAGCCTGAACGTGCAGGGAGGCTGCATTGCCCACGTCCTGTCTCCTCTGTTCTTCCCATCCTCCTATTCCCATCTGGAGGGCGAGGAAAAGGTCAGCAAGCACAGCCCCGTCCTGCTGGTCTCACCAAAGCCCCACGTTAAAGGGAAAGTGGCTTCTGCACTCAGTTAACCTGGTGGGCAAAGGATGTCAGCCTTCACAATCACCCACTCTGCCAAAGGAGCCAAGCCCTGTGGTTTTGCTAGGTGCCCCCCCCCACAAGCACTCACACCCACTTGTGTACACACACCCCTTCGCCCCACAACATAACAACCAAAGAAACCAGGACCAGCTACTGGCAGCGTATTGCCACAGGACAAGCCAGACCTGGACTTGAATCCCAGCTGTGGGACCTCGGACAGGTGATTAACCTGGTGGAGCCTGACTCCTCGCCTGCGGAATAGACGCATTCCCAGCCTGGCCGCTCAGAGTTTGCAGACACCTCCTCCCTCCACCCACAGTCGGTGGCGCTCCCCCAGCCCCGCAGGCTCCTGAACAAATCAACGCTGCAGCTGAGCTAGGCACACGAATTCTGCTCGGCTCGCCAATCTTCCCCCAGAAGGAGCCACGTGGCCCTGCCTAAATCCAAGAGCAGGGAAGGCACCGGGTCTCCGTCCCCAGAAGATGAGGACGGGATCTGGGGGAGACGCAGAAGTTCCTAACACAGACACAGTCTCCTGTCCTCAAGAGCTCACAGCGAGTGCAGGAGCTCAGACACACAGCCCCCTACGAACACACAACAGAAAAGGCTACAACACAAGTTCACACAAACCGCCAGGGAAGCAAAGGAAGAATCCGCGCATGCCACCTGGGAGCAGGAGGTGGATGGTCCATGTTATCAGGGAAGGCTTCCCTGGGGTGGTGACATCTGAACCGTGCCATGAACAACACGGGACCTTCCCAGGGAGGGGGCTGACAGCCCAGACTTGAGTAACACTGCACTCCTGTACTGACTTTCCACTTCTCCAGTGCAGAGTTTGAGGCTCCCCCACAACGAGATTATAAGCTCACTGACACAGGGGCTTCCAGAAGCACAGTCCCCGGGACTGTGGGAGATGAAACTGAGCCAGGACACAGGGGTCCCAGGAGAGCCGGCTCTGCTACATGTCCCTGGAGGCTACCATGATGTTGCGTGTGGGCTTGATGCTGTGAAATGTAAGTTCTTATTAGAAGAGCTGTGTCTTTCTTCATTAATAAAGTGACGACTCTCCTAAGAAAGGGGCAGTCCGGTAACACAATGGTCAAAGCTGTTACTAGAAGTTAAAAAAAAAAAAAAAATTTAAAGATTTCATTTATTTATTTGAGAGAGAGAGAGAGAGCCTGAGCAGGGTGGGGAGGAGCAGAGGGAGAAGCAGGCTTCCCGCTGAGCAGGGAGCCCGACGTGGGGCTCGATCCCAGGACCCTGGGATCATGACCTGAGCCGAAGGCAGACGCTTAACAGACTGAACCACCCAGGCGCCCCTAGAAGTAAAAATTGTCAAAACTGTAATGATCGTTAATGTTACTATTATAGCTACTTATCTATTGGCACACACATGCACTGAGTGCTTATGACGTGCCAGGCTTTTCCTGAATAATCTCATCTAATCCTTACTACTAGTATTAATAACCTATTTTACAGATGAGGAAACGGAGGCACAGAAGTCAACGGAGTTACCCCAGATTGTGTGAATGTGATCCAGAAAGTGGACTGCCTCCATACCGGGCCTCAGCAGGGAACCCAGCACGGTGGCAGACGGGAATGCAGGGGAGCCAACAGACTGTGGGTCAAGTCCCAGATCTGCCCGTCAGCAGCTTGCTTGACCCTGGGCATGTCATCTCTGGGAAACATCTGGGGCGGGGGCGCTTAAGACAAATGTATTAGCTCACAGGTCGGAAGGCTGTAAGTCCAAACAAAACGGGTTTCGCCGGGATTACAGAGTCCCCTCATTTTCAAGTGGAGATTAATACAGGCTCACCAGGTACCTGAGACAGTTAGAATAAAACAACATCAATTAAGCCCTTGACACAAAGTAAACTCCTGTGAAGGCAGCGGCCTTTTTCCCTCTGGTGCTGGACGGCCTCCAGCCTCCCGACGGGAAGGCATGGTGCGGTGGCACATTTCACAATGCCCAGACGATGCTGCCCCCGTTTCTGGAAGTCCAGGCCAGGCCTCGGACTCTTCTAGGCTCAGGCGAACTTTATTAGGAATAAAAGGGGAGCAGGGGTCAGAGTGCTTTTTTTTTTCCAGAGTTTGTAAATTGCGGTTCCTTCTCGGAGTTTTTGTCTAACCAAACGAATTAGTCTGGCATGCTTACATTCCCGTTTTACCTGAATGCAAAGTGAATATGTGACATCTCACATGTGTCAATCCAGCAAAACTCATCCCTCCTGTGTTTCTAGGGGACAGGGACGCGCATGGGGGTGCGATGAGCTTCCGTGAACGAGAGGGGATGCTTTCCTTTTCCCTTCCACTGACATGGCAACAGATCATGACAGAACCTACCCTGGTGGGCCTTACCGAAGAAAGGAAAAGAAAGAGGAGAGAGCTGGGAACGGCCCTTCAAGTCACTGAGGGCTGTTAAGGTCCCTTTCAGGTTTAAGGGGCTCCAACTTACTTCCAGAATCCTGGAGTGGTCCCCAGCAGGGCCTACACTTGAGCTGGGTCCCAGGGAGGCCCCTACTTTCAGGAGGATTACAATAAAGATGCAATGAAGAGCTACATGGAGTATACAGTAAATACCCCAAAGCCTAACACAGTAAGTACGTGTCTGATAAAGACGAAGGGAGCAGGGAAACCAAGCCTGGCTTCGTGTCACTGGAGAAAGCCACACGGGCAAGGTGCAGCTGGCCTCGGGACCCAGAGCATCCAAAGCTTCCTTTCCTTGCTTCAGAAACACAGCCCACGTACATGTCTCCCAACAGGACTGTGACCTCCTCGAGTATACGGACGGTGCCTTGTTCACCACACTGTCCCCAGTCCCAGAGAGGAGACTCAAATGCTGGCTGGGTGGATGGACAGTTGAACGGACAAACAGAGATGGGGCTGGCCTGGGAGGCTCTGTGACTGCCTGGAGGCAGCAACAAGATGAAGGCAGATTTCACTGGTCAGTCGAGGGGCACCTGGGTGGCTCCGTTGGTTAAACATCTGCCTTCGGCTCAGGTCATAATCCCAGGGTCCTGGGATCAAGTCCCACATCGGGCTCCCTGCTCAGCAGGGGAGCCTGCTTCTCCCTCTGCCGGCCACTCCCCATGCTTGTGCTCTCTCTTTCTCTGACAAATAAATAAATAAAATCTTTTAAAAAGTAAAAATAATAGTAATAATAATAAAAATAAATAACTGGTCAGTCAAAGCCCTCAGAACAAGGCTTTCCCCAGAGGCCACCTTTCTCCTGGTCCCACTTCTCAGAACCCAGAGCGCTGCTGGCCTGTGGACCCTGGGTTCCACAACCGCTACCTGTATTTGGACTGTGGTCCTGATGTGGTCTCATCCTTCGGGCCTGTCTCACTCACTCTCTTCCCGTGTGTCTCTGCCCATCACCTTTACCCCACTTCTGCCTCCGGGTTGATTCAGTTTCTGGACGAGCCACAGGCATGGAGGACCGCCCCAGCCCAGCATGCACAACACACTCAAGACGAATCTTCATCACCAAGGAAGCTGACCTCTACCGGGGGACACAATTCAGTGACGCATACCACCCCGCCCCTGCCACACAGTCCTCTGTGACCCATCCTCAGGAAGCGAAGGTGCGGCCAGGAGCAGTCGAGTCCCATCACTCTGCCCATGTTGCTCTACCCAGCAAGACGGCGGATCATTGCAGCTTGATTCTTTTTCTCTCCTTCCCAGCACGACCTAGAAATATCATCACCAGTATACCAAGAAGTGGGTTTGGTTTGGTCTGTTTGTTTTCATTAAAGAACATCCTGGCAAGGAAGGAATATTGGCATCTTGTTCTTCTTCTGAGTGACAGTGACACAACCCGACTTCAGGTAAATAAATGTTTTCAACCTAAATGAGTCACTTGGTGGGAACAGTGAGTTCGAAAGCCTGCATATGGGCTGACCCCTTTCCCAAGCAGGGAAGAGGGTAGCATTGCGTCTGGGGTTAAAAACCACATAGAACAATGAGACCTCGTCTGTTTTTCATGGCGATATCCATTGCTATACGTGTGGAAAACAGGGAGGCAAACAGGGAGATCATTTAAAACGCTGGGGTCAGGCAGAGCTTTCCCTGGAGAAGAAGGATCCAGCTACAGCACTTTCTTGCCGTAAAATCCGGGGGCTGGGAGGAAGTGCTTCACCTCTGACCTTTGTTAGGGCATTTGTGGTTGTGAGGATTAACTTAAATCACTTTCGACTGTAAAGCATTTGAAAAACTGCAGCACAGAATAAACAATTAAGGCAAACTGTTATAATACATACAGATCGCACAGGAAGGAACTGTGCTGTCTGATGTGGTCGTCGCCAGCCACGTGAAATGAACCAAAATGAAGTCAAACCAAAAATTCAGGCTCTCAGTCACACTAAACACATTTCAAGTGCTCAGTAACTACCTGTGGCTGGTGGCTACTGTACTGGACGGTGTAGATACAAAGCATTTTGTCACCCACAGAGTTCTACTGGACAGCCCTGGTACGGAGGGAAGGGAAAAGCGGCTTGAAGCAAGAGGGTCTGTGTGACCTCAGGCAAGTTCCTTAACACCTCTGTTCCTCACTTTCTCACCTGTGAAACAGGGATAACAGCAGTGGCATTATCAGTGATGATGAGTCTCTGCTATGCAAGTGCTTACAAGAATGCTTACAATACAGGTAAACACTCACCAGCTAGTACCCTACAAGAGGGGACAGACACAGGGATGGTGCAAGAGGAGAGAATGCTGCCAAATATAAAGCTACCCCCAAAGAGGTGCCTAATAAAAGTGCTCTTCGGATGGATGGATAGATGGATGGATGAGGGAGTTTGGAGGAGGCTCAGTAACACACATACAATGGGTGCCTAGATGGTGCAGTCAGTTGGGCGTCCGACTCTTGGTTTCGGCTCAGGTCGTGATCTCAGGGTCATGAGATCCAGCCCCAAGTTGGGCTCCATGCTCAGCAGGGAGTCTGCCTGGGATTCTCTCTCTTCCTCTCCCTCTGCCCCTCCCCACTAAGCGTGCTCTGTCTCTTTCTCTCTCTTTCTAAAATAAATAAATAAATCTTTTAAAGAAATGCATCAACGGTGAGCTGGGCCCTGGGTGACCCAGTTAATGACCCTCTGGTGGGTGTGGCTAACTCAGAGAGCTGTTGCCAAGCGACACAATAAATGATCCCACAGCAGTGAGCAAACTGTTATGCATAAAAGCTTAATCATCTTTAACGGGAATCTTAAAACCCAATGCCTGGGATAGAGATAGCCTTCACATACGTGCCGTCTGGCTTCTATTCTGGGCTCTGCTCTGACTCACCCTACCAGCTGGGCCTGCTCACTCCCCTCCGTGGTAACCAGGGGGGAAATGAACCCATCAGGGAGCCCACACCCACTTCTCTTACCCATCTCTCCCACCAGGCCAACAGCCTTTCGCTGGTGCTGGACAAACAGCCACCCAAGAGGGAGGCATCCCACTGCCCAGCAAACTCCTGCCCAGCCCTCAGACTCGCCAGCAGGCCTGAGCAACCTGCATGCTGACCCTAGTTCTATTACGGCACAGAGCTTTCCCAAGAGGCGGCAATGGCACCATACCTCTGTCTGTGTTTCTATTTGCAAAATCTAAAAGCTAATTTTGGTAGGTTTGCAGCTCCCTGACACAGCTAAACTGTCGTGGAAGGGGGTTGTGTTTAATCACTGGACGAACGTCCTACCGGCAGGGCGGGCCTCAGCAAGTTACTTCGAGTCCTTATGTCTCAGCCTCCCCTGGGCTGCACAGTGAGGAGAAATACTGCCTGCTACACAGTGTTGTTAGCGGGATTAAATAACTTAAATAAAGTGCCCAAGTACTCAGTAGGAACTAGTTTACATTCTGTCTAGCATATCAAGATGGGTGGACAACGGGAGATGTGGTCTAAGCCCCACGTGCTGACACTATCAGGGTCAGCTGGTCAACCGTGCCTTGCCCACCTCCTTATCACTCCAAAGAGGGTGAACTGGATCCGTGCCATTTCTTGCACGTGACCTTCCCTATTTTACCCTAATCATGTTGCTTTTCATCCTGATGAAAAGAACACAAGGTATTTGGAAATGGCAGTACAGTTCACATCGGCGACGTCTTCCATCTGCACCAGCCTTACTTCCAAATGGTTACAACAGGACATTTGCTTATTATAGGTCTCACACATCCATGGGTGTGCAGGAACACCATGTAATCCGTGGGATCCGCCAGAGAGAGCTACAGTGACCTGCCTCACCCTAAGCAGTAATCCCTGAGAAATGGCAGGTGTAGGATGCCAGTTACATATGGTTTACATACGTACGTGAAAATAAACCACCAAGTATTCATGTAAAAATGCTTGCCTTGAATATCACACTTCAAAACACTCAGGACTGGATGATGTCTAAAGGTCTGGCTGTGATTTCTGCTAGGAGATGAGCTGACTGGGAGGACAAGGCTGACACAGGGAAGCGATGTCCCCTACGTGGCCTAAAATGATCTCTGTCCATTTCTGCCCTCACCCCATCGCACCAAAAGCCCAGCACGCCAAGCAGGGCCTCTTGCCTGTGGTGCTCCCCAGCATGTCCTTCACAGAATGTCGGGTGATTTCCAGTCCCATGTATGTGGATTCTTCCCATTAAAGGGCTCTCTGTATATTCTATTATTCTCATTCAATCAGTGTCCCTTTCCAGGCTGCCCAGGCCCTGGTTTGGGCCACCAGAGACCCTAATTACACTTGTTTTGCATTTTCTGTGTGTCTGCCCCCTGGCAGGCTCAGCATACAGACGTGACAGGACCATGGCTGAGCTCAAGGGGCTAAAAAACAAACAGGGGCCGGCAAGGTACATGGACGAACCTCAAAACGAAATGGGCTCAAAACGAGAAGTGCTTCAGGAGAATTAAAGAAGATGGTAGGAATTCAGGGCAGCAGTGGCTGATTCCAAACGTGGGGAAATGGAATAAGGCTCTTGGACTGGGCTGGAAATGAGCAGAATTTGGACAGGAAGAGCAAGAGGGGGAGATGAAGGAGATCCCTTGGTTCCAAATACCAACTTCTGATATTTGTGCCTATCTCAAAGCCCCTCTCTCCAAACCCATCTTCTCCTTGGATCCAGTCCCTCTGTGACCCCTGAGACTTCTGCAGCACCCTCCCATTTTTTGCTTGTCAGCTGGTTACCCTGTGCTTGTCCTGACCCTTCCAGGCCTGCTCACCTTCCCCATTCTCTGGGCCCTGACCCAAGACAGCACTCCCCTGAGTTGGCATTAAGTGTGGCAAGGCTAAAATTAGGACTGTTTCCATAGATATCTAGACTTCTCTGTAGCAAATCTGTTCGGTTCCCAAGTGAAAAAAAAAAAAAAATTTTTTTTTTTTTTTTTTCCATTCTATCTGCAAAAGGAACCGGGGTGGGGAGATCTGGAAAATCCAAGCTGGCTAATGTCTGGACATGCCTTTGGGCTTTGCTGAGCCCACAGGAAGGGAAAGAGAAGCCTTCCCTGGTCTGTGCAGTGGCACACCCTGGGGTTTGGCTTCAGTGGGCTCTAAAGCCCCCACCACAAAGGAAGGACAGCATGGGCCACCAACGAACTTGGCCTCGCTTCATCGTGAGAGGGGGTCCCCTCCAGGACGTCGTCCTACTTCTTCCCATCTCAGAGACACAATGCAGATCAGTGAGGTCAAGAAACTGGCTGGCCCTGTAAGATGGGCCACACCATTCACAGTTAATACACGGGAAACCTTGAATTTGAACCAACACAGTTAAGACATGAGGTTCAAAGACGTTCGGGAGAACCTCCCATGGCCACCGCAAAGGGCCATTGTGTTATGATGACATGGAAACAGCAATGACAGGCACAGCTTGAGCCCACTGGCACGGTTTTGTTCTAGGTTCTGTGCCCAATGCTTCTCTGGATTCTCTCATTCTGTCCTTGTTATGGGTTGAATGGTGTCCTCCTAAAAAAGATATGTGGAAGTCTAACCCCCAGCAACTCAGAATGTAACCTTATTTGGAAACACAGTCATTGCAGATATAATTAAATTAAGATGAGGTCATACTGGAATAGGGTGGGTCCTTAAATCCAGTACGACTGGTGTCCTTATAAGAAGACCAAGTGAAGACAAACTGAAAAAAACACCGTATGATCCCAGGGGATGGGGGTGAGGCGTCCATGAGTCAGGGGACACCAAAGATTGCTGGCGACCACCAGAAGCCAGGAAGAGGAAAGAAGAGTCCTCCAACAGGTTTCAGAGGGAGTGTGGCCCTGTTGATACACCTTGACTTCAGAATCCCAGCTTCCAGATGTCTCTTCTTTTGAGCTGCCCCATGTGTGGCATCTGGTAAGGCAGCACAATTCTACAAAGACGTCGACACTAAGTCAAGTTTTACACATGAGGGCACCGAGGCTTCATTAATAGCAAATAATACTGGTAACAACTACCAACCTGTTACTAAGTGCTTTACATATACTAACCTGTGTAATCCCCACAAAGACCCTAACCCCACCACAACCCCATGAAGTCCTCCCATTTTAAAGAGGAAAGGGAGGCAGAGAAAGGTTAAGTAATTTGCCTGAGGTCACACAGCATGTAAGTGGTGGAGTCGGGATTCAAACTCAGACCCAGAAATCAGGGCTCTTACCCACTATAACCACCTGACGCCAGAAGAGAGTGTCTCGCAGGGGTCTGGTTTTAAAGCCCACATCCGTGGCTTCTGTCTCAACTTTGTATTCCACCTGCCAAATAGAATGCTCTGCACTTAGGGGCCCTCAAAATGCTTATTTGATGACACAAACAAATTAATTAAATGAGCAGGGGCTTGCCTACATCCCATTAATTCAAATTAAATTCAAATTAGTTCATTTCAGCAGTTAAAACTCACCCAGGTCCATATGGGCAACAGAAAACAGGAAAGAAGCAATTAGGGCATCTCCGAGTGAAATAAAGCTGCTCGCTTACAAAGTTCTTATGTACTCTGTCGTTTCCATAATCGTTTACTGAGCGCCTGCTATGTGCCTGCATGGTGTCAGGCCATGGGAGTACAAAAGTCACAGCTCCAGCCCAGCAAGGACATGGCAATGGTCAAATGGCCAGAAATCCTGGCAGGCACCAGCACTGAAGTCAGGACAGAGGTGCGGTCAGAGGACAGAGCAGAGGTACTTAAATATGCCCAGGTGCGCAGCCTGGGCTCCAGAACAGGGGACATCTGAACCGCATCCTTAATTTCAGCTTATTGCTTATTTTAAGGCCCACCCAAACAGCTCCCCTCCCCGCACAAACAAATCTCTTTCCTCCCTCCCTCCTCTTTTTTTTCCTCTCAACTTTTCCCTGAAACAGATTTTTCTCACTGCACGAACCACACTGGTGCGCATTTAGCAATGTTCAATTTTCATGATCACTAATCCCCAGTGGAGGGAATAGAGTAAATTGTTCGCCTTAGCAGGGGGAAAAAAAAGGTTTTGGGGGAGTCAGAGCCTCGCAGAACTCAAGTTAACAGACAACTAGTGATGGTTACTATGTTAATTCTGCTAAACTAGCCCTCATTTGTTCACAGAGAAATAGATTACTGTTTTCTTTATCCACAAATGAGGAGAAAACAGTACTAGGTAAAGGGGAGGGGGAAGCTGGTGAGGGTTGGATCCTGGGAGCCAAGGAAGAAAGATCCAGAACAGAGATGCGTCCTGTCACCAGCCTTTCAGCCAGCCACTCGCCCACTGCCGGGTCCCTCCTCACACAGCAAGCGGGCATGGTCACCATGCAGTGCATGGCTTGGCAGAAAGAATGAGGGTTCAGACATGCCCCTTTCAAGGGACAAACACAGTGGTTCCAAGATCAAGTGCACCTCTGGCAGCCTAATTAATAGCAAATAATACTGGTAACGAATACCAACCTGCTAAGTGCTTCGCATATATTAACTTACGTAATCCCCTACCCCAACCCCAGCACAACCCCACGAAGCGACCCCATTTTAAAGAGGAAAGTGAGGCGCGAAGCAGACATGCCTGTTATGAACGAGGTCTTCACCGCCAAAGAATGTAACACGGGGCCCGGGCAAACGACGAGTAGCTACGCCTCTCCTTCCCCTTGGCCGTCACCGCCACCGAAGCTGTGCACAAGCCCGGGGCGAGCCATTTACGTCTCCGGACCTGAACGTCCACGCCTGGGGAGCAAGTTCTCGGGCAGGTAACGTTAGGCTCGTGCTGCGAGCGGGTCTTCCTGGAACACACTGGCGGGAAGCGCAGACCCACAGGAGAGGGCCACGGAACTGGCCTCGCTGGGCCAACAAACACTAAAACCGGATCCTTCCACCAGGAAACATGCCCACTCACCTGTGGCCTGGAAGAGGGGCCTGCCCTACAGAGGGGCGGACCGGGCCGCCTGGGGCAGCGCAGCTCTCCCGGGGCCCGGCAAAGCTGGTAGAATCGGGCCCCGATCGGGCACCCGCCTCGCTCCCGAAACGGCTTGCCTCTGTGTTTAGGTTTATTATTTCTGCACTGCCACAAAAGGCCCTTGGATCGGCGTGAGTATTTCTTTTTTTAACCCCCCTGGCATGAGCATCACACAGCAGAGGCACGCCTCGATTAGCTCAAGCTGTTCCTGGACTAATGAGACACACCGTGCAGTTTATCTGTGTAGCCTCTGCTGAATGGTGTCGGGCAGTGCCCTCCTGCTCCCAGCCCTGCACGGAGGCGGGGGGGCGGGGAGGCCTTCTCGGAAACTCTGCAGCAGGTGGTCAACCCACAGGGCCCAGCCCAAGAGCAGACCCTGGCCCCATCAGCCTCCCCTCCCTCCGTCCTGAGAGGTGACATGGCAGTCAGGGAGCATTGCAGTGGGAGTCAGGAAGCTTGGCCACTCACCAGCTGCGTGGCCAACAGTGGGCCACAGTATGCCACCAGCAGCACCCCATCAGGGGGCTGTAGTCTATTCGGGCACTGAACATTGTGGGATCCCTTCTCTTCACATGCCATTCTCCACCCTCCCACGGCCTGCCGCCCACCCGCACCTCACTCGGTCCTTTCCTAGAGCTGGTGCAGATCCCAAGGACGGGCCCTACGAGGGACCGAAGGCCAGAAGGGTCCAGCCAGCCAGGGCGACACCTGGCTCAGACACACACACCAAGGCATCTCCTCTCGTGAGCACGTCCGCCACGGTGAGCAAAGATGAGCCTCTAGTCTGATCGACCTCAGAACTTTTCCACAAAGGTTTCAAGACACGACCCCACCACTAAGGCAATGGAAATGTAGCAGCTGACATGGGGCGATTTACTCAATGAACATTAGTTAGGTTTATTAGTTTAAACAGATCATAAAATAAACAGCATCTGCCCTGTTGTTTACTGGAACAATGTGGCGGGGGAAGAGGGGTGGTGAAATACATTTAATCCTTAGGGGATTCAATATCCCCATTCATGCAAAGCCTGCCAGAGGCTGCTCTGGGTTCACATTCTCCCTGGGCAGCTTACTGGCTGTGCAACCTTGGGCCAGGAACTGACCCTCTCTGTGCCTCAGTTTCTCTGTCTATAAACTAGGAATACTAAACTATCTAGCACACCCGATTGCCCAGGGACTAGAACTGATGCTATGCTCTTCTTCTTTTTCTTCTTCATCATCATCATCATCACATGAAAGTTTATTGAGCCTTTAATATGTCAGGTAGTAATCTAAGTGCTTTACATGGATCAATTCATTAACACAACTCTGAGAGGTACAGACTGTTGAGATCTCCATTTCACAGATGGACAAAGAGGTCAAGTACCTTGCCTAAGGTCACACAGCTAAGTAGAGGATGCGGAATTCAGCCCCACACAGTCTGGCTCCAGAGATACGCCATTCAATCTCGGAGGTTAGGCCCAGTGGCCAGCACAGAGTAAACTGTTCAGCAACTCACTTGCTAGGATTATTGTAATAATATTGGCTTTGTTTTTATAAGAACCGTTGCCTCAGAGGGATGATTTTATTTTGCCTTTTTGAATTAAATTTCAGTCCTAGGGGCACCGAGCCTAGCGTAATAGCTTCTATTTCTGCCTGCTATCCACTCGCATCATAGAGGAGAGAAAGCCCGGCTGAGGGGACTGCCTGCTTGCAGTTTTATGGGTCAAGCTGCATTCTCTGGGCCAAAGAGGCTGGGGGGTATCTCCATTCGAGAACTGTTGGCAAATCTCTCTGTGGCCAGGGCCAAGTGCAGAATGACAGCTACCACCTGTCCCTCTTGACTGGAGACCGGTGGGGGCAGAGGGCTGGGCCGCAGAGAAAGCAACGCTCCCCGGCCTGAAATACATATGCCCACTTCCAACCATCCAAGGGGCCTCCCAGCCAGGCAGAGGCTGCCGTCCCCAGCCTGCCACGCCTGCTCTCTCCCCTGAGCAGCCCTAGCCATGCCTCCAGAGCGGGAGACCAGTGCACCTGGCAGCACAGAGCCCTTTGACTTTGGTGGGAGTGAGCCATTTGACTCCACTTAATCGAAAGCTTCCCCTGACAGAGCCCGAGCCTGCTTGTCAGCAACAAGCGGGGGTGGGAAGCATGGGGCAATGAGGAACCCACCTGCCCCACCTGCAGAAGCCCCCTGCCACCCCACCTGGAATAGGCTCCGCTGGGCAAGTCACTCTGGAAGGTGAGGTGTGGCCTCCGGGACAGATCCAGCACCCTGGGCGCTGAGCCGGACAGCTGGTCCCTCCTCTGCAACATCACGGAAGCCACCCCAGATATTGCTCAGTCCAGAAATCTCAACCTGAACGTTCCAACCTTGGGATTTCAGACAAAGTGTCACAGAAGGAAACCTATGGATATGGGATGGTCAAGAACCCAGGCTTTGGACCACTACAGGCCTGCGTCTGAATCGCTGATGTATGCTCGAGCCATGAGACATGGGCAAGCTGTATTTGCCTCTGCGGGCCTCAGTTTCTCATCTGTGCAATGGACACAAGAACCAGGTTAGAACTCCAACCCTGGAGAAGGTCAGTGTTGCAAGACAGAAACAAACTGTCCCTCCCCCCCCCCCATCTCCAGTCATCAGGATTTCTCAAAAGCTTGGGCATACGAACATCAGAAGTCAGAGGGGGCAGATACTCTCAGGAGGGCAAGGGTGGGGGCTCGGGGGGCTCTGGGGTACTGGTAATGTCCCATTTCTTGATCTGGGAACTGGTTATAGAGGTAGACTTCCCTTGTACAAATACTTCACACACTTTGTTTTCTGTACTTTGCTGCTTGTAGAATGCGCTATATTTCAATTTTTTTAATTTGCTAGAAAAGCGAACAAAATAAAGCTTTGGCATGAGATGCGCAAACTGGCCTTTGTCCTCAGCTCCAAGCGAGAACTCTAGATGTGAATGTGCATCTTTCCACGAGAGCCCCCTGCACCCAGGGCTGTATTTATGAGGCCATCCCATAATGGCAGAGCTGCCCCTGCAAGCCCTTGGTGGGGCTCAGGGATCATCATCCCCACTGACTTCCATAAATATTTACCAAGCAGCTACTCTGCACCAGGCATGGGTCTAGATGTGAGCGAAACGTAGAAAGCCCCTTCTTTAAACAGGCTTATTTTGTGGGCCCGAGGGAAGAAAAGAAGGAGCGGCATTTACTGAGGCCCTGCGGTGTGTAATAATGGCGCCCAGGGCAGTGCACTTGACATACAGCGTAAACTTAACATTCTTGCAAAGTTCAGGCTCATCCAGATGATCCTTGGGGCCTTCCTGCCCCTAAACCTCTGGTGTAAACTACCCAGTCCATGCCGAATGCAAGCCCAAAGCCAGGCATCTGTAAGATTTAGTTCCTCCAAGATTTTATTTTTTAGAGAGCGAGCGAGCAGGGGGTGGGGCATAGGGACAGAGAGAATCTTAAGCAGGGTCCGAGCCCAACACAGGGTTCGATCCCACGACCCTGAGATTATGACCTGAGCTGAATCAAGAGTCACACGCTTAACTGACTGAGTCACCCAGGCGCCCCCTCCGAGACTTTTTGAAGTGACTAGCAAAGCAGAGCTCCAGAGACCGCTTATCTGAGTTCAAACCTCCGCTGTGCAACTCTGGGTAGGTTTCTTAACGTCTCTGTGTCAATTTTCCCAATCCCAATACAGGAGAAATGATGACCTGTTAGGGGTCCGTGAGGACTGAATGAGCGGATCCAGTGAGAGGCTTAGAACAGAGCTTGACACAGAGCTGTTACCGCTGCTGTGATTGGCGGGATTTCTGCCCGTTCCCAGTGCCCTGCCCCTTTCTCTATGGCCTTTCGTGAACCTTATCCCAGTCTTCATTTTCCACAAAAATCCACACACACACAAAGCATCCACTGCGGTCTCCACTGCTCATTTATCTTCTTGTCCCTCTCCGGGAAGGGAAGCAGGGACAGAAAGAGAGACATGCAGAGACACAGGGATGGAGACAGGAAGAGCCACGGCCTTGAGGCCTAGGCTCCTCCCTGGACCCTCGCCACCCAAGCCAGGAGCCACACTCGCCCTGTGCGGGTCTGAACCGAGCCTTGCTCTCACTGTAAGCCATGCCCCAGAATTCACAGAACTAGCGTGAAATGAAGGTAAAACGGCACAGTAATTTTTATACGTATTTTGGTTAAACTGACCTAAATACAACCGATTACTACAATTCCTTTCACCCATTTCTTTTTTACCTTTTTATTTTTCTTTTTAACCGTGGCTACTGGAAAGCTTTAAATCACCTATGTGGTCTCTGTTTCTACCGGACGATACGACTGCAGCTGATCAAGGTCTTTTCCTACACAAGGCAGTTGCCTCCTTCAAAGGCGTTTTCATCCTAGTTCTTGAGATCAATGTTTCACTCAATACGTAAATACATGTGAGACAAAATGTGAGACTCCACCCGAGAGGGAGGAAATGAGCCTGCCTGAGGCCACATGCTTTACAATCGGTGGGGCCAGAACCGGGTCCGACCAGACGCTGAGCCGAGCTTCTCGCCACCTCACCTATGTCTCCAAGTCTGCCCCACACCATCACCTCCAGGAGAGAAGGAAGAACTAACAGGCAATCCCTTGCCACCAGGATCACCGACAGGTGGCTGTGTTTTACTGTGTAAGATCATTTGGTACCTCAAGGGGAGATGAGGCTCACACAAGGTGTGAGTTAATGTCTGCAGAGGTAAAATCCGGATCTGTGATATTCTGAGCCCTTTCACAGCAGGCCCTACGTGACATTTCCAGTCTCAGGTCCTTCTCACGCCGGGCACACTCAAGGGACCCGGCAGATCTTGGGGCTCCCTGCTACGGGGGAGCTCACCATGGGCCAAGCACGCTGCATCTTGCAGGAAGTAGGGAGGAATCCTCCCAATACCCCATGACACGTGGAGTCCTTACGCCCACTTGACAGATGAGGAAACGGACTCACAGAAAGGCTTAGTGATGTGCCCAGTCACCCAGCTAGGCGGTGGTACAGTGCAAATTCAAACCAGCCCCTGCTCATCAACTACAAATCCACCCCCTCATTTCATGTCTCCACGAGCCCTTGCTCCGGTGCGAAAACACTCCTTTACCCCATTTTTCGGTAAAGTTAACACTGCTCTCTCTCTTTTCATAAAACCAATCACTCCTTCCCTTGGTCCCCATGAACTTTAAACACCATGTATCCTGTACCTCCAACAAAGTGTTAGAATTCATTGCTTATGTGTCTGTTACCTCCATCAACAGTCTCGGGCTCTTCGCAGGAGAAGCTATGCTTTATCCATAAGTGTACCTTCAGTTCCTGGCCCAGAATCAGGAACACAGGAATTACTCAATAAATATCTGCTCACTGGAAGAAATAATCAACCAAGCCGCCCATCTTGACTACCGTTTTTTGCACTGAATATCACTTTTCCCAACCAGCTTCCTTTATCTGCATTCTGATGTTCCTCCCCATGGGTGGCTCCTCCACCAATCTGTCTGCATGGAGAGAAGCCAAACACATCGCTTCCCATTGCAGCCTGGTAACACCAATTGTCACCTCTCCACTCTTATTAATTGCTGGGTTAATCAAACACTCCAAATTGTGCCCACCCACGCTAACACGAAAGCATCTCTGGATGACCAAGAAAACAGGTTTAAGCGGAAGCAAAAGCCAGGATCTCAGAGCCTTTTGGACCCAGCCTGGCTGCCATATTTCTCAGTCTGTGTGGGTCCAAGTCACATCAGACAGAAGAACAGTCTTGACCACAGTCTCCGCCATCCCGGGCTTCCACGCGGCAGGTCGGTATCAGGGTGAGCGCTGCCGTACGTTCTCATTTGAGCGCCCTCACAATGCTGTGAGTAGGCCAGGGTTGCGCCAGCCTTCAGGTAAGGACGCGGAGGCTCAGCTGAGAAAAGCGCCACAGACTCGCCCAGGGCCACCACGCGGATCGCTGCACGAGGCCCACCCGGGTCCCCACCGTCCAGGATGTGAGAACCACACTCCCGCCTCCTCCTTGGGGCCTGGCCCACTCTCCCTGACTCACCTGCCTTGCTCTGATCACCTCATCGAAGCGGGGCTGCCCCACATGGTTTGGGTTTTCTTTCCTCCGGGTACGTTTCCCCATCCCTCCCCATCGGAACCTCCAGCTGAATCTTGCTTTCAAATTCTGGGACAAGTTTCCCTATAGACGCTTTCGTTCCCTCCGCTTCTCTCGTTTGTGACCGGGGCGTTGATGGAGGTACAGTCCTCTGCCTCACACGCACCTGTCTCTGTGCACCATTCCGTGAGCAGCAAACACAGCGGCGGTGGGAGGAACAAAGAGGGGGAAGATTTACTGTATATGCTCATGTGCTCTTTTAGGCTTCTGATTGCAAAGAACAATGTCATCCTTCCAACTGTCCCCTTCTACTTTAGCAAAAGCAGCTTTCTTTGTGCTCAATAAAGATGCCACGCAGGCCGTGAGGCCAACCCGCGATGACATTCCCTGACAGGCTTCCATATGGAGAGTCTAACATTCCAGACGCCTTTGCCACGTACCAGGGTTCCAGAAGCATAGTTACGAGCACCCCTGGGGCCGAGAACGGAGTTCTGCGCACAAGAATGCTGCCTGGCTTCCTGTCCGGCTTCGCAAGCAAACCGCTCAAAGCCTGCAGTGGGCCCGGGAGTGCTAAGTCACCTCCTGCTCCCCCAAACAGCAGGTGGAGAACTCGAAGGGAAGGCGTGCATCTCTGTGGGAAGGCTGATCTAAGCCTGATCTAAGCCTCTCCGCCCAGAGAGGAATCTAGGAAATGGGAGGTAACACAGAATCACAATCAAGTTTCTCAAACGTAGGTAATAAACCGACCCCTTTCAAAGGGGAGGGGGACGCTGATTCAAAAGCACAGATCTTCTTTTATGAAACTACTTGTCACCTGCAAAAGATCACAGCAAAGATTCACGGCTATTTTTGTTTGGTTGGTTGGTTGAGCATCAAAACATAAACCCCGAATTTAAAAAGTTTTGTTGAATTAGCAGCTCCCTCTTCCAGGACCTACAGAATAAAGACCCACCTGCGAGTCTGTTCCACCCAAGGTTAAGCCTTAAGGGTTAGGGAAACAGTTACGTAGAGCAACATAGTGATGCCTCGCCTGTGTATGAGCACGTGGACACGGACATCTGGGACTTGTTCTCCAGGGCAGGAGGCTGACTGCAGAAGTCCCCAAGGGAGCAACGACCAGGACCAACACATGACACGGAAGTTCCCACAACACACGAACAGAGTAGGTGCTAACACCCTTCCCACGGCTGCCGAACTGCCATTGTCCTTCCATACTCCTTGTCCTTCTGCTTGCTGAAAAAGGCCAGGGACCCGGGGCCAAGGAAATCCTCTGTTTAAAGCCATCTAACTTCTATCCAGATCTTGCCACAGCGGCTACCACTCCCGGGGCCCCCAGCAGTCACAAGGGGGCCAGGAGACGCACCAACAGGAAACACTGTGAAGCCGTGGGGAAAACACCCCAGACGAAATTCAGCTGGGAAAGCCAGGACTATCTCATCAGGAAAAATGGAACAGCAATGCTGACCTTTGTCAGAGAAGGGAACTAATGACAGTAAATCATGCACTTTGCAAATGAAAGTTCCATACATCCCACAGAACAATAGAACGCCCTTAATTACCTCATTACAGCACTTCCAGTAAACTCCTAAGGTTGGTCTCCCAACAACAGGTGTGCATTCCTGGGTTATAAAAGTGAGCCCCAATTTTTATTTTCTTCTGTTGTTCTTCTACCCTCTCTGCTGGGATTACCTTGAACTCCAAGAGCCCAAAATTATGGGGATTTCAACAGACTGATGGAGCCCTCTTTCGATTTATCGCTCCATACTCCAATTTTCCTCACGATGGACCACAAATCACTCTCCCTCTCCACAAATCCAGAGAGGCTATGAGACACGACACACAGCTGGATGAATTATGTGGACAGGGGGAAGACTTGTCACTTTGTGCCTCAGCTTCCGAATCAATATCCGAAGAAAGTTGGGTGAGAACATCCCTACAGACCTGCTGGGCCACCAACCCCAGGGGGAGACCGTGCAGCGGAAGCCACCAGAAGCCTGTTTTAGCCTCAGCACCTAAGCCCATTCCCATGTGACACGACGGAAAAGACAGCACACAGCCTCCAACACCAGCTGTGGGGAGGGCAGGCAGTGTCCCTCCAGCCCAAGTCACGGTCACCTCCTACCTAAATTAAAGCAAGCCCTTCCTACAGGGTCTCCCTGCTTCCATCTCTGCTCCCTACGGAGGATCCTCAACAGAGGAGGGTCCTAAGTGACCCTGAGAAATGGGTGGACTCAGGCCTCTCCTCCAACAGCCCCAGCCCACCACCTGAACCACTGAGCCTCCACTCCTCTCAGACCTCATCCCCCACTACTTTCCTCTGTGCTCCCTCCCTTCCAGACACTGACCTCCTGTGGTCTCTCAATTAACAATGGAAAAATGGCCTCAGGGCCTTTGCACTCACCCCAGCTCTTTCTCCCAATATCTCCATGACTCATTCCTTTACCTTTTCTGATGCTTGCTCAAATCACCTCCAAGAATCCCCACCTGAGCAAATGAAACCTGCAAACTCTATCCCCAACCCTCCGTCTCTCGCATCTGCAATTTCTTTTTCTCCCTTGTGCTCTCATCGTCACAGAAGGCTTGATATATTTTGCTTCTTTCGTTAGTCTGTCTCTCTCAACTGGAACGTAAGGTCCCGGAGGGCAGGAAGGCAGCTCATATGATAGGTCTCAGTCAACACTGGCTTCCTCCATTGACTACCACTTATTAGTCATTCCTAAGCGGACTGTCCCTCCAGGTTGCTAGGAACACATCACTTTAAAAGCATTTGTATATTTGCAAAGAACGTGGTCCTGGGTCACCGCCTGTGGGACCTCTTTGCTCTGATGGCATTAAAGCGTGGACTCTTCACACACAGCAATGGCTCAGGGTGAGTCAGCCCCGGAGAAGCTGCCCACTTACCCACATCTATTCTGAGGCCCTAACACGGCGCCAGCCCAAGCAAAGCGCCTGACATGATAAGGCCCATGCCCCATCCAAGCAACTGTGAGTTTGGCTGGAATGTCACAACTGAGCAAGGAATCAATCGGTGGGAGACCGGGCTGGGCCAGATGGGGGAGGCCCTGCAAGGCCAGATGCCACCGTCCTGCAGAGCTGCCAGATTCCTGAGGTCACTGCTTACACTGCTGAGGGCTGGCAACCGGCCTTTAATCTGCCTGCGCAGGGATGGGAGGCCTCCCTTCTCCTGCAAATCACACATGCGTGGTGACTCCAAAAGCCAACGCTCGCCTCCAAGGGACAATGACCGGAGCACCTCTAGGTTCCCCCAGCCGCTCAAGGCAACCTCCTTCCTGTTCTCTGAAGCCCAAGCTCCCTGCAGCCTCCAAGATGCTTGCCAAGCCTAAGGGCAGAGTCACCCTGAGCCCGTGATGCTACCAAGAGCACATGCATTTGTGAGGCTTTCTACCGGGGGAAAACAAAAACAAAAACAATTTTTTTAATAAAAGGCCAGGTAAGAACCTTGGGGAATAGGAATACCTGCAACATGTATGAATACCGAGCTAGGCAGTTTTCAAATGATGACTCCTTTCATCCTAATGCCCTGATTCAACATTAGCATCCCCACCTTACCCACGCAGAAACTGAGGTCCAGACGACAAGAAGTAATCCACTCCATCCTGAAAGTAACAGAGCTTGCTTTCAAACCCAGTTTGTATAGCATGAGGGTGTGAGTCTCACAAGCAACACCACCTTTCATAGAATCAAGAGGATCTATCCCTTTTTCGGTTGCTGAGAATAGAAGTTGCTACTGAGTCACTCTGTCACAAGCCGGTGTGTGTCCTAGGTGACCCTCGGCAGGGGGGAGCAGCTGAAACTCCAGACTGGAATCCAGACGCATACCTTCCTTTCGATGGCCCAATGACAGGTGGAGGTGACAGGACTCTGAAGTCCTAAGACCCAAGCTCAAATCAATCTCTCAAAGCCTCAGTCTGTTTATCTGCAAAACAGGAATGTTGATCCCATATCCACCTCCCATGGTTGCAGTAAGGACCTTATAATATTTATTGACAGAGCAATAAAAGGCCTGTTTTTGTGCTCTGTGACCTGTAAAATGCAGTTAGAACAAAGTTATAATTATGATGAAATCCAGTGAGTAAACACCCATTAAGGAGTTGAACATTAGGCATAAACAGCTCAGCTACCCTCCAGAGGAAAAAGCGTGGGTTCACCTGAGCTACAATTTCCTACTCACCTCCCGCTCAAGCCTCAGTCTCTCCAAACTTCATAAAGGACAAGAACATAGCCCTTATACTGACCTTCTAGGAGACACTCAATCTAGAAAGGGTGGGCTTAAATTACAAACTCCTCTGGTCAGCATTCCAGGTAAGTAGCCAAGGTGAGCTACAGGCTGCCCACGTCCCTCTTCCTGGACCCACCAGACACTGACCCAGGGCAGTCCTGCCCCATTGGTACTCAGCAGGTACACGTGGACCCAGTACATTCCTACGTCCCACCTTCCTCCACCGGGAGCACGGCAATCCCTCTTACACAATGTTCCCCCAACCTGAATGACCAGGGGCCACGTGTATAGAAAAGAAGTTGGCAGGGAATGCTTGTTTTGGCTTAGTTTTTATTCCAATGTTATTCAGGCCATCAAATGTAAAACGTTAAAATTTAAAAAATGATTTAAATAAATACTGATTGAGGGCTAAGTGCCAGGAACTGTGCCGAGTGCTACACATAGGGTAATAAAGAGATATACCCCCAGCCCTCATGAAACTTCCACTCTAGCAAGTCACCCAAGAAAGAAATGAACCAAAACATCCCACAAAAACCATAAAACAATTGCTACAATTTTTTAATAAAAGGCCAGGTAAGAACCTTGGGGAATAGGAATACCTGCAACATGTATGAATACTGAGCTAGGCAGTTTTCAAATGATGACTCCTTTCATCCTAATGCCCTGAAAATGGTCACAAAGCTCTTTTAAAAACACAGAAGGTTAGGGTGCCTGGGTGGCTCAGTTGGTTGAGTGTCTGACTCTTGATTTCAGCTCACATCATGATCTCAGGGTCGTGAGATGGAGCCCCGCATCAGGCTCCGCACTCAGCGCAGAGTCTGCTTAAGATTCTCTCTCCCTCTCCATCTGCCACTTGCACACGTGCACTTTCCCTCCCTCCCTCTCTCTAAAATAAATAAATAAACAAAACCTTTAAAAAAAAAAAAAAAACCACACACACACACACACACAGTCTGCAAGTTTTGACCTGAACAAGGCAGTGTGAGGATTGAGGGCTGGTAGGTAAACTGAGGTTGGGGAGTTCCAGGGCAGTGGTGGTGGATGAGAGCAGACTGCCAGGTGAAGGGCAGGGGGCACAAACATCCAATGGGGGCTGCACACCCAGGACCCGGGGTTCTAACACAACCTTGAAGGCAACAAATTTACCAGGTACCTGGTTGTTGTTGTTGTTTTTTTAAAGTTCAACATCAGTATAAGTTTACATTAAATCAACGTGATAGTCAATGCTGAACCTAATCCAACACTTTCTCAAGGGAATATGGTTTCCTCTGCTCAGGTCAACCAGAGTCTTTTGAGGTTAGCGCCACCCCCCCGCCCCCGGCCTTGTGCCTCCTTCATGTTGGAACACTGTGGAATGGCCCAGATGCCTCCATCACCATAAGCATCCCCATCCTTCCCGCATGAGCTTCACTTAATTGAACAGTAACCACTTGGTGCCAAAGCAATGTCTGGCTGGTGCAGATCCAGGGCCAGTATCTGGTTAGAGGTGGTCACACAGATAGCACAGAAGATACATTAATTTGAGATGACAACAAAATGTCAATTTAGAAAAATTTAATTGGGAAAAAGAAGTCTCCAGGAGAACACCTGTAAGCCCATGAAGGGACTCTGAGACACAAAGTCCTAGTGAATGACCCTCTTCCCTTCCACGTGTCAAAAATCTCCACACCCTCAAAAAAATCCCTCCCCATTGCCATTTCAACCACCTCTCCACTTTGCTTCCAGTCTCAGACATGGGGTGTGTCCTGTGGATAAATGCAATAATTATGCTTGTGAGGGCCAGTACTTGAGCCCACACGGGGGTGAGAAAGGGGCTAACATTCACAGAAGCCCTCCTACCTAAAAGCACCTCCAAATGTCCTCACACCATACTCCGTTTCATAAAATACCTCACCCATTGTGGAAATGAGAAAGCCAGGAATGTTTTTAGTAGCTTGCTTAAGAGTCAGTCACCCACTTAGTCAAGCACCGAATTTATTTGTTTTTATCTTTTTTAAAGATTTTATTTATTTATTTGACAGAAAGAGACACAGCAAGAGAGGGAACACAAGCAGGGGGAGTGGGAGAGGGAGAAGCAGGCTTCCTGCTGAGCAGGGAGCCCGATGCGGGGCTCGATCCCAGGACCCTGGGATCATGACCTGAGCCGAAGGCAGACGCTGAATGACTGAGCCACCCAGGCGCCCCTCGAGCACCAAATTTAATCGAGGTCTGTCTGATCCTCAGGCTTGGGCTCAGTGCAGCCCCTCACCTCATTCCCCCAAAGAAAACCCTCTCCTTTGAATTGTAAACAACAGGTGTCTCCAGAATTCTTCCCCAGCTCCCTTCAGAAGCACAGTGGTTTTCCTTTTAATTACATGAGCTTGTCCTCAAGCCTCCTCATTCAATATAAATGAAAAACATTCTGATTCCACTGTATCACCTTCCCGTTTTAATTGTCAGATTTGCACGTGTAGCTGTCTGACAACTTTGTGGCAAAGGTCCTGGAGTTTCACTCCCTCCGGGACCAGGTGGACTTCTGTGCCCCGACCAGCATTCCTTGGCACCATTTATGACATCTTTTTCAGCGGGAGAAAAGAAAACGTATCCTTTGGAGTCCATCCATTCATAAGTTTGAGCCGGAATAATACATATTTGGAAACTATGCAAAATAGTTTCCTGAAATAAACTTTTTTTTTCCCTCTTGGTTGCCTCTGAAGTTCTAACAGAGGCAAAAGTCAAATAGGGCCTCTGTTCCATCAACTCAAGTCCGTCGCGCTTACTGAGAACATCCGATCTGGGAAGGTGGGCGCTGGGCCTGCCATCTGCTGGGGGTCCCACAGGCACTCACCAGCAGGGAGGAAAGGAGACCCCGCCAAAGCTCAGCAAAGCACCCATATAAGATGCCAGTGTAAGAAATACAGGTTCAAGCGGCTAGCTCCACTATAAGCAGGGGGATCATTTGAACTGGGTCTGAAACGGAGAGTGGTCTGCATGACCGGAAGGCAGGGCAGATGAGAAGCGAACAGAAATTGATTCATTCATTTGCTATTTACAGAGTGCTCACAAAGCGGAAAAGGTCCTAAGCTCAGTGCCAGAAATACAGGAAAATAGACATGGTCCCTGCCCCTGGTGGGGTATGCAATCTCCCAGGATAAACAATGATAAACACGTAGGCAAACACAAATGACCAGCTATGTCAGCACTGAAAGAGATGCCCCCAAGTGTCTGCCCATAAACGGGGACCCCCGGCTGATGCCTGCCAAACCTTCCCAGCCTGGCAGACACACTGGTTCCTCAGGAGTGGCAAAGAGCAATGGTGGACAGGTCTGCAAAGAGAAGGGGATAGGAAACCAAAGATTTGTGGGTACCTACTAAGTTTTAGGGACAGACTCAGTACAGCTGAAGGGTTAGGAGCATGACCCTGAGGGGTTCAAATCCTAGTTCTCCCCCACCTTAGCCCTGTAGCTATTAGTGGAGTTATCAAACTTCATTTGTAAGGTGGGGATCATCATCCAATTTATCCCATCATAGGGTTTTCTGTGAGGATTCAGAATGTCAAATGAATCCATTCATGCAGAGGTTAAAAAGAGTTCCTGGTGCATAGCTGGTGCTAAAACAAAAAAAGAAAGAAAAAAGAAAAAGAAATCTTAGCTTTTTTTTCTTCTTTTAATTAACCTGTATAACTCTAGGATGTGGATTTTTATCTTGATTTCACAGATGAAGAAACAGAGGCTCAGAAAACTATTACAGAACGTCACCAAATTCTCCCAGGTAAGTGCTGGGGCTAGGATTCAAGTCTGGGTCAAGTTGAGAGTCATCAGTAAATAGCTTCAAAACCCGAGAGTCGCTGGGTCTAAGCCTATTGAGGTTTGAACTAGCACGAGCCACTCCAAATTTATTTAATACCTGCAGAATTCCAAATTCCTAGCTCTCTTCAAGAGAATCATTATCTTGGTGATGAGCCAGGCTTACTAGGCAAAAATTCCTCAAGTTGTTTAAGACAAGAATGGGTCCCAGTTCCTTCTGTTGGGCTGCCTCAGTTTCCCTAAAGTGACAAGCATTAGGGAAGCTGGAAATAAAAAGGTTATGAGATTGTAGAGACTCAAGTTTTCACAGCTTTGTTGGTCACAAGAGCTCACAAGGTTCACTGCAAGCACCCCCCTCACCCAACAGACCAGAACAACAAACATTTATAAATGAGCACCTGCCGTGTCCCAGAAGCCACACTGGGCACTGGGGGACGGGTGTATGGTTTCTGTAAACTCACGGCTCCTCTGCAGGGAAGCCCCTTGCTTTTCCCTTGCCGAATTCAGACTCACTGACGACTCATCTAAGAGTTCACCACTTCCAGAAGGTGCTACCTATCTTTTCTGTGCTCTCCCCAATACCTATAAATATTTCCAGGATCTCCATCACTGACCTGGCCTCACTCTTTTATAAAGATCAATCCAGAAACCCATCTCCTTACCAGCTATAATTTCCATATAAATACTAGTCCTTCTTAATAGATTTATTCTTTTTTTTTTTCATTTAACAGATGCCATCTGAGCACCTACTGTGTGCAAAACATCATCCTATGTGCTAGTCATACAAAAATGAATGGAGAGGATGTCAATCTAATGGGAGAGACAGGTACAGGGAGTAGAATGTTACCGTGTGGCTTAGCAAGTTACCCACCCTCTCTGGCTTGCTTAATTTACCTGGAAAATGGAATTAACATTAGTAGCTATCACTGCTTCGTAGGTGATGATGAGGATTACATGAGATCATGCCTATAAAGTGCTGAGCAATCACATCCCTGGCACTCAGTAGGTATGCCAAATACACACTGGGCAGTTCTTTGTGATAAGCATTGTAAATATTGGTGGTCATCAAAGGGAGGTGCTGCTCTCTGACACCAATGTAGCTTTAAGTCTTAAGAGTCTTCTTTGGTCCAATGGACTTCACAGATATATTAAGAACATTCCAACACAAAGCAACAGAATACACATTCTTCTCTCTAGTGCCCATGGAACATTCTCCAGAATAGATCACATCCTAGGTCACAAATCAGGTCTTAACTGGTACCAAAAGACTGGGATCATTCCCTGCATATTTTCAGACCACAGTGCTTTGAAACTAGAACTCAATCACAAGAGGAAAGTTGGAAAGAACTCAAATACATGGAGGCTAAAGAGCATCTTACTAAAGAATGAATGGGCCAACCAGGAAATTAAAGAAGAATTAAAAAAATTCATGGAAACAAATGAAAATGAAACACAACTGTTCAAAATCTTTGGGATGCAGCAAAGGCAGTCCTAAGAGGAAAGTATATAGCAATACAAGCCTTTCTCAAGAAACAAGAAAGGTCTCAAATACACAACCAAACCCTACACCTAAAGGAGCTGGAGAAAGAACAGCAGATAAAGCCTAAACCCAGCAGGAGAAGAGAAATAATAAAGATCAGAGCAGAAATCAATGGAATAGAAACCAAAAGAACAGTAGAACAGATCAACGAAACTAGGAACTGGTTCTTTGAAAGATTTAATAAGACTGATATACCCTTGGCCAGACTTATCAAAAAGAGAAATGACCCAAATAAATAAAATCATGAATGAAAAAGATGACAACCAACACCAAAGAAATACAAACAATTAGAAGAACATATTATTAGCAACTATATGCCAGCAAATTAGATAATCTGGAAGAAATGGATGCATTCCTAGAGATGTATCAACTACCAAAACTGAACCAGGAAGAAATAGAAAACCTTAACAGACCTATAACCACTAAGGAAATTGAAGAGGTCATCAAAAATCTCCCAACAAACAAGAGCCCAGGGCCAGATGGCTTCCCAAGGGAATTCTATCAAACATTTAAAGAAGATTAATACCTATTCTTCTGAAACTGTTCCAAAAAATAGAAATGGAAGGAAAACTTCCAAACTCGTTTTATGAGGCCACCATTACCTTGATCCCAAAACCTGACAAAGACCCCATCAAAAAGGAGAATTACAGACCAATATTCCTGATGAACATGGATGCAAAAACTCTCACCAAAATACTAGCCAACAGGATCCAACAGTACATTAAAAGGATTATTCACTACGACCAAGTGGGATTTATTCCTGGGCTGCAAGGTTGGTTCAACATCTGCAAATCAATCAATGTGATGCAATACATTAATAAAAGAACAAGAACCATATGATCCTCTCAATAGATGCAGAAAAAGCATTTGACAAAGTACAGCATCCTTTCTTGATCAAAATTCTTTAGAGTATAGGGATAGAGGGTACATACCTCAATATCATAAAAGCCATCTATGAAAAACCCACAGTGAATATCATTCTCAATGGGGAAAAACTGAGAGCTTTCCCCCTAAGGTCAGGAACACGGCAGCGATGTCCACTCTCACCACTGCTATTCAACATAGTATTATAAGTCCTAACCACAGCAATCAGACAACAAAAAGAAATAAAAGACATCCAAATTAGCAAGGAAGAAGTCAAACTCTCACTCTTTGCAGATGATATCATACTTTATGTGGAAAACCCAAAAAACTCCACCCCAAAACTGCTAGAACTCATACAGGAATTCAGTAAAGTGGCAGGATATAAAATCAATGCACAGAAATCAGTGGCATTCCTATACACCAACAACAAGACAGAAGAAAGAGAAATTAAGGAGTCGATCCCATTTACAATTGCACCCAAAACCATAAGATACCTAGGAATAAATCTAACCAAAGAGGCAAAGGATCTGTACTCCAAAAACTATAAAATACTCATGAAAGAAATTGAGGAAGACACAAAGAAATGGAGAAACGTTCCATGCTCATGTTTTGGAAGAACAAATATTGTGAAGATGTCAATGCTACCTAGAGCAATCTACACATTCAATGCAATTCCTATCAAAATACCATCCACTTGTTTCAAAGAAATGGAACAAATAATCCTAAAATTTGTATGGAATCAGAAAAGACCCCAAATAGCCAGAGGAATGTTGAAAAAGAAAAGCAAAGCTGGTGGCATCACAATTCCGGACTTCAAGCTCTATTACAAAGCTGTCATCATCAAGACAGTATGGTACTGGCACAAAAACAGACACATAGATCAATGGAACAGAATAGAGAGCCCAGGGCGCCTGGGTGGCTCAGTTGGTTAAGCGACTGCCTTCGGCTCAGGTCATGATCCTGGAGTCCCAGGATCGAGTCCCGCATCGGGCTCCCTGCTCGGCAGGGAGTCTGCTTCTCCCTCTGACCCTCCTCCCTCTCATGCTCTCTGTCTCTCATTCTCTCTCTCTCAAATAAATAAATAAAATCTTAAAAAAAAAAAAAAAAAAAGAATAGAGAGCCCAGAAATGGACCCTCAACTCTATGGTCAACTAATCTTCGACAAAGCAGGAAAGAATGTCCAATGGAAAAAAGACAGTCTTTTCAACAAATGGTGTTGGGAAAATTGGACAGCCACATGCAGAAGAATGAAATTGGACCATTTCCTTACAAAGGAAACAGTCAACAAAACAAAAAGACAACCGACAGAATGGGAGAAGATATTTGCAAATGACATATCAGATAAAGGGCTAGTATCCAAAATCTATAAAGAACTTATCAAACTCAACACCCAAAGAACAAATAATCCAATCAAGAAATGGGCAGAAGACATGAACAGACATTTTTCCAAAGAAGACATCCAATGGCCAACAGACACATGAAAAAGTGCTCAACATCGCTCGGCATCAGGGAAATCCAAATGAAAACCTCAATGAGATACCACCTCACACCAGTCAGAATGGCTAAAATTAACAAGTCAGGAAACGACAGATGTTGGCGGGGATGCGGAGAAAGGGGAACCCTCCTACACTGTTGGTGGGAATGCAAGCTGGTGCAGCCACTCTGGAAAACAGTATGAAGGTTCCTCAAAAAGTTGAAAATAGAGTTACCATACGACCCAGCAATTGCACTACTGGGTATTTACCCCAAAGATACAAATGTAGGGATCCGAAGGGGTACGTGCACCCCGATGTTTATAGCAACAATGTCCACAATAACCAAACTGTGGAAAGAGCCAAGATGTCCATCGACAGATGAATGGATAAAGATGTGGTGTATACATACAATGGAATATTATGCAGCCATCAAAAGGAATGAAATCTTGCCATTTGCAACGACGTGGATAGAACTGGAGGGTATTATGCTGAGCAAAATACGTCAATCAGACAAAGACATGTATCATACGATCTCACTGATATGAGGAATTCTTAATCTCAGGAAACAAACTGAGGGTTGCTGGAGTGGTGGGGGGTGGGAGGGATGGGGTGGCTGGGTGATGGACACTGGGGAGGGTATATGCTATGGTGAGTGCTGTGAATTGTGTAAGACTGATGAATCACACACCTGTACCTCTGAAACAAATAATACATTATATGTGAAAAAAAAGAAGATAGTAGGAAGGGAAAAATGAAGGGGGGAAATTGGGAGGGGGAGACGAATCATGAGAGACTATGGACTCTAAGAAATAAACTAAGGGTTCTAGAGGGGAGGGGGGTGGGGGGATGGGTTAGCCCGGTGATGGGTATTAAAGAGGGCACGTATTGAATGGAGCACTGGGTGTTATACACAAACAATGAATCATGGAACACTACATCAAAAACTAATGATGTAATGTATGGTGATTAACATAACATAAAAAAAAAAAAAAAGAGTCTTCTTTGGTCCAGTGAAAGCGAAGTCATAAGATATTTAATGGGAAGTTGGCATCAATGCTATTAGCTTTGATGAGAAATCAATTTTGAAACATCACATATTCTAAACTCAGAAACCCAGTCAATGGTCCTCGATTCTGAACTTTGATAACGTAGTCAAAGAACACCTTCTCAAAAGGCCACCCCTTCCTTGAGGCCTTCCCTGATCATTCACCCAGCACACTCTTCTTCCTTGAACTACCTTTACTGAGTCTTTTTTCAGGCCACTGAAGCACCTTCTCTGCCCTGTGGGAGCTAATGATCTTGTCCCGGCCCCACCACCATCGTGCCCAAACTCCAAGACCTGAGGATCCATACCTGAGTCATATTAATATCCCTCTATGGGGCCACCTGTCACATCATAAGGCTGTGTAACAAACCCTCCCAGAAAGCAGTGTCTTGAGGCAACCATCACTTATCTTCACTCAAGCGTCTGCAGGCCAGCTGGGACTCAGGAGATTTAAGGTGGGCTTAGCTTCTCACTGCAGGCTCTGCTCCAAGTGTCTCTCATCCTGCACCTCCTCAGAAGAGCAGGCTACCAGGGCATGCTGCTCTAATGGCAAAGGCAGAGTGGGAAAGAAAAGCAGAAAACATAAGGTCTTCTAAGGTCTAGGGTCAGAGCTAGCACACTGTCACCTCTGCCTCATCCTTCAGGTCAGAGCAAGTCACCCAGTTGAGTCCAAACTCAAAAGTGGCAGAAATACACCACAAACTTTAGGAAGGAATTCCAGGAATTCAGAAAGGTATGAAGAATCAAGACCATTAACGCACAAGGCATATCACATCCACCACCCAGGAGCCTTCCAACATGAAAAAATAATCCTCAGGCACTGAATGAATGAGTGAGTGAATGAATGAATGACTGAAAATGGAGTGGCTTTCAGAGACTTGTCAAGACACATGACAATTCACCAGCAGCCACTGTGAGTCCTAAATCTGGTACGACAGCAACACTCTCACTAAATATTCGTTTTCTCCAGTCCAGTCCAGTCCCTAGGCTCCACTGTACTTTAGCTGGAGAGGCAAAATTTCAAAACCTTGTCTGTACACATTGTTATGTTTTTCATGGATCTCAGATTACGAAATAAATCAATATATCCATTCACACACGGGAGCCCGCATGCACACACACATCACGCCCTCTCACTAAAAGAAGAAAAACGTGACAGTGTTTTGCATACATGAGGTGAGGGAGAGGATACAAAAGAAGGTGAAGAGGTGACTTTGAATCAAACCCACGATGGTTAATTTTCATTTAACTACCTACCTGAGACTAGAGGCTCAGCAGAAGCACATTAAAGTCCGTGAACTTATGAAATGATGCATTATTAAAGCCACAGCAGGGGAAAGGGCTCAGTTTGGAAGACATAAAAGACTAAAGCCTGCAGAACTGTCATTTTCCATTACAAGGTAACTGCTAATAAAAAAATACATTTTAATTAAGAAAGAAGACACCCGCTCCAAGAGGGTAGGTAAAAGAAAATTAACCCATAGCTTTCCATTCCTCCTGACCTAGGAAAGCCTGCAGTTCCTCCCAGAGCTCAACCAAGGGAAAAAGTAGTCCATTTCCCCCTCCGGGTCACAAGGATACCAGCTACAAGCCACCATTTGTTCCTTCATGCAGCAAATATTTTCAAGAGCCTTCCGTGTGCAAGACATAAGGGGATAGAAATGCCTGCCGCCATCAGCTTACATTCAAGCAAGTCACACAGTGAATTTACAAACAGTGACGCTACATATAGGAAAAAATAGAGCGGGGTACAAAAGGCGGTGGGTGGAGTTAACAGAGAGTTACAAATTAAACAGGGCAAAAATCACCAAGTGTGAAGTCCCTTCCCCAAGTGACCTCAGGCTCCTTATGCTTCAATTCTCAAAAGCTTTTTGAACCAATCCCCAGCTCAGGCTGTACACAGCACCCATGATGGGTAAGTCATCATGCCATTCACTCCAGCGGATCAAATCTCGGGTCCTACCCAGGAGATGCCCGCAATCTACCACCACTCATCAAGGGGCACTGCAGCTACGTGGGAAATGGCACATCCCAGATTTAACCACTAACTCCAGACAATAACAAAAAGCAGTCCATGCAGACATGAGCAGCTGACTTAGTAAGGCCTTTGGGGTGTGGATCCCCACCCCTCTCTCCCCTTCACTGTGTGTTGAGTAGCGATGAAATGATGGCACTAAAGATGAAGGGCTCCACCAAATCCATAGCAAACTATGAGCTTGCCTCACTGGGTCCCCGAACGGGGCTCCTGGAAGCCAGTCCTGTGGGCTGGACTCTATAAGACCAAGGCTATAAACACAGAGTCTGCCTCTAAATGGGGATGGGGGAGTGTGGTGGTGTTTGGGACCACGCCCCTACCCTTGGCCTCCGTCCACTTGACCCCCTGCCCAACCTCCCGCCACGTGGAGGGCCTCCATGCAGTGTGCTGAATCTCAGCTGCATGTGCTCATCTCCTGGGGAGTTTTGGATCCCCCGTACCCAAGCTGCACCCCAAACCAGTTGAATCAAAATTTCTGGAGGTGGGGCCCAGACATCAGTAGATGTTAGAGCTCTCCAGATGATTCCAACATACAGCCAAGGCTGAGAACCACTTTGGACCCCTCATTCTGCCCACCAGGGCTGCCAAGCCCAACTGGCACCTCCCTTCCTGACCACCTGGTCTCCCTCCCTATTTCAGCTTGAGGGTTCAGCTGTGCCCTCTACCCCACATTGTCCCGCTGGGGTCCACCAGGAAGAAATTATCAGAAACCTCCAGGTGGCCTGCGTGCAGCAACCCTATTTTCCAAGCAAAACTGGGACACAGGACCTGGCAGGAATACCCCCGTCCTCTTCCGAGGCAGTGAGCCCAGACAAGTTAGAGGACAGTTTCAGAGTTCTAATCCTGGTTTGGACACACACGCTCTCCATGTGACCTTGGACAGGAAAATAAACCCCAGTGCATCTCAGCATGCTCCTGTGTAAATCAGGCTTCATGATATCCACCTCACTGGGGCTGATGGGAAGACACAAGGGGAATCATTAATCACGGGTCTGACATACAGCAGGTGCTCAAAAAATGGCAACAGCTCTTATTGATTCACTGCAAGGGAGCCAGTCCAAAAAGAGTTTAGATACCAAAACAGAGCATCTGGGACAGTTTCATGGTTTACGGGGACAACAAATGGGGCAGAATCTTTGAAATCAGAGCCACCCCAGAAAATCTGATTACCTGCAGTTTGTAGAGTGAGCACTGTAACTAAGAGGCAAGAGATCAGGTTAAGCTACTGGCCAATGGGCAAGCAGGTGAGGGATGGAGAGAAGCAGTCACCTGCCCAGGTAAGCAGAGCTGGTACCCTGAGTCTCTGGCAAAGTCCCTCATTGCACGGAAAACTACTCTTCTTCCTGCCAACAGGGGCTGTGTCCCATCCCCTCAGACCACAAAACCAAAGGCGAGTCAGAAGGAACCAGAAGGGTGAAGTGGCTCTAACAATGAATGTAAGTGAACATAAACAGAAAATAGAAAGATCTGCACACTCCCAGTGGACAAGAAGGGAAGATGGAGGTTTGAAGGGACCAGGGTGGATGGAAAACTAGAATGGAATAAATCCAGACCAAGTCTCCTGTGAGGCTCTGTATTAGTTGTCTATTGCTGTGTAACAAATCATCACCCAGTTGGTGGCCTGAAACCAGCACACATTCATTATCTCATGGCTTCTGCAGCTCGGGAGTCTGGCCACGGCTTAGCTGGGTCCTCTGCTTAGAGACACGCAAGGTTGTGCTCAAGGTGTCCACGGGGTGTCCTTCTGTGCAGGCTCTGGGGGAGGAGCCACCTACAGGCTCGCTCGAGTCCTTGTGCTGTAGGACAGAGGGGCGAGCCTCCTTGCTGGCTGCAGGCTGGGGGTTCACCACAGCTCCTGGCCATGTGGGTTTCCCCAGCATGCCGACTTCATCAAGCCAACAAGGAGAGCCTCTACAGCAAGTCAGCCAGCGAACACAGTCGCAGAAGCAACATCCCATCACCCCTGCTGTGTCCTATTGCAAGATCCAAGTCCCACTCGTGCCATGTGCAAGGGATTACACAAGAGCATGAACATCGGCAGGTGGGGGCACAGAGAACCACTATTCTTTCCGCTGTGGTAAAATACACCTAACAAAATTTGCCACTGCGACCGTTTTTCAGTGTGTAATTCAGTGAAATTAAATGCATTCCCGTTGTTGTGCAACCGTCACCACCATCCACCTCTAGAGCTTTTCCATCTTCCCAAACTGAAACTCTGCAACCGTCAAGGGCTAACCACCCATTCTCCTCTCTCCCCAGGCCCCAGCAACCACCATGCTTTCTGTCTCTATGAATTTGACTCCTCTGGGTACCTCATATCAATGGAATCATAAAGACCCAAGAGCAACATAACAGTGTCAGCACCACCTCGCCCTCAGTGAGGCTGTCACCCTGCTAGAATGTGCAAACAAAACGGTGTTTGCGACACCCCACCTACAGGGGGGCACACCACCTAAAGGTGCCCAGGATGCTGACCACCCCCCATACCCATCCTTCGTGTGCTCCTGACCTTTACTGACCATTCTGCATTTTAAAGAAGTTTTTTTGCTGTCTGGGCTTCCTGTAATTAGATCCCTGTTCTCTCCCGGTATCCAGAAAAGCTCACAGTGAAAGTCAGTCTCTCCCAACACTGCCCTCGAGGCCACACAGCAGCCTCCCCACTGACCAGACCCGATGGCAGAACACCAGGAAAGGGGCTCAGAGACAGGAAACTCGGGATTAGAAAAGACTTGGGGGTCTCTTTTCTAGGCATTTCCCTCTATCTTTTGCTTCGGGAATTCTCTGCCCACACTGTAGCAGGTCAGGGGCAGTTTTGCCTGAGGAAGGCCAGTCCTCTGAGGAGCTCCCTTCCCCCAGGCCCCGGGAGGAAGCTGAAATGAAACCTCAGGTTGACTCGCTCACAACGAATGAACGAGACACATCTTCTCTGCAAAGCAGCTGACCACCTCAATCAGAACACCTGCGGCCTTTAAGTCAAGCCTGTTCTTTTGGAAAACCTCCCACATCCACTTCTCTGCTTTTATTTTTTGGCTTACCCCAAAAGCTGTGAGCAGTAAACTCTAGTTGAGGGTTCATGAAAACCAAGTCCCCGGGATCTATTATTATGGGCGGACTAAGGGGTTCCTTCCTGCTGCCCCCGCGTAGCAGGAGAAGAGAGAGGGAGGCAGGCCAGGTCTGCTCTGCCACCAAGTGAGCCCGGCCCTGGGGCAGGGGTTGGGCCTGACCGGAATACACCAGGGAGGCAAAGAAGTCCTTATCTCACTCCACCCCATCTCAGCCAGTGAAGGTGAAACTGGAGGGGGCATGCCAATGAAGCAGGGTATCTCCAGACAGCCAAAAATGTGGCGCTTCATTACGGAGTCTAAGTGACTGCAAACAGGCCATTATCAAATCTCTTCAGTGACAAAGCTCCGTGTTGAAGGGGACAAATAAAAACAAGTACATGAAGCACAATAAATCACAGGGACCTGTCGTGGAGACCCATTATCCCTGGGGGATGAAGGGACTGTTCTCCTCCCTGCCTTCCAGCTATCGGATCCTGGTTTTCTCATCATTGTTTTAATATTGCAGCCGTTACTCTCTGTGCCATGAAGAGCCTGCTATTTCTCCGTAGTTCTGGGTGGCAAGGGCATAATTTGTTTTATGATTTGCTTGGGAGGGTAGCTGTTTTATATTCATCTTTAAAAGATGCATTCAATAATCGTAGCAATGAGACCCCACTTAAAAAACAAGACCCAGCCCTGCTATTCCTTCCGGCATCAACGTGGCCACGGCTGGAGCAACCCAAAAGGTACCCAACCATTACCAGGAGGGCCGGGCCACTTCTCGGTTTGGGGGTGGGGGGGGACACCTGCCTGGTAACAGCCTCAGTCATGTTTAAAGAGCCACCGAATCACGTGGAAGGTAGCCTGGGCTGGGGGAAGGCAGCCAGAGGCTGGAAGTCAGGGGACCCAGGCTTCACCATTAAGTTGGTGTGATCTTGAACAGGTCCCTTGGACCTCCCGGGCATAAGTGTCCCCATCTGCCAGATAAACCAGTTGGTCCACACGTCTCTTTGGCGCCCCAAAGAGGTCTGCATCTCTATAAGATGCAGAGGGAGGGTACAAGAGTCATCTTAAGACAAAACCAACCCACTGTGCAACTTTCAGAGACACCTCCTACCCGTTCCTTCTCCCATCCACGTAGAAACCTTCCTCCCAGCCCCTTACTCCCTGAGAAGTTATTTTCCAGGACAGCTCACTGTAGTTTCTGTAAACAAGTCCTCTCCCAATTTTATCCAGCAGGAAGTGGATGGGAGGTCTGGAAGGATCAAACTGGCTGGGCCAGCTCCCCACAGCAGGACCCATTTACGCTCTTCCCCATCAGAAGGGAACGAGGCAACAAACGCTCTCCACTCTTCTGCAAGATGGCTGCTGACACTTGCACGCGGCGTGGGGACACCAATAGCCCCTTCCGGCATTCCTGCTTCAGTGACCACATCTAAATCTCACCGTGAGGGTGCCTGGGTGGCTCAGTTGGTTGGGCGACTGCCTTCGGCTCAGGTCATGATCCTGGAGTCCCGGGATCGAGTCCCGCATCGGGCTCCCTGCTCAGCGGGGAGTCTGCTTCTCCCTCTCCCGCTCCCCCCTCTTGTGCTCTTTCTCTCTCACTCACTCTCTCTCTCAAATAAATAAATAAAATCTTTAAAAAAAAAAAATAAAATAAAAATAAATCTCACCGTGAGAAGAACACTTCTTGCAATGTAAGGCTTCCAGGGGTGGCACCACGCGAGGCAGCCAGGTAACAAAATGGATCCCAGGACTTCGTTGCCCACCAAGAGGCATGGACGTAAAACCTGCCCGACGGGGCCCAGCTCTCAAAATACTCTATAAAGGACTCAAATTCAGAAAAGGCAAAAAAAGTTACAAGCTCTCTCGTGTTAGAAACGGAGCTGGGTTTTACGGATCATCAAAGCCCGCTGAGCAGCCTCTTGGGAGTGAGAGAGGGGATTCCTTCTAACCAAGCGATGCCTCTGGCTTTGCAAAATTTGGTGTAACAACCCAATAAATACCAAGTGGAGTTAGATATATGGGAGCTTTTAGCCTCGAATACGTGGCAAATGTCAAAGGAAGTAGCTTTGTGCGTGAACAGGACAGAGAGCAGGGAGACAACGTGTCCCAGGCGCTATGAACCACAATGAACCACAGGCCATAAGGAAGGAGAGCTCCATGCAAGCAGGGTCTCCTCACCCCAGCACCCAGCATAGCGCCTGGCAGACAGCAGATGATGCGTGCTCTCTGAATGAGGGAGGGAAGGAAGGAAACACAGCAAAGCCACATCGATGACCCACAGCCCCTGGAAACACTGATCCAGTTGATGGGAATGATGTCAAGATCTACTTAACAGAGAAGTGAGATCTCAGAGCAGCCTGAACACCTCCAAGAAAATATCTGGAGGTCCATGTATTCAGACAGCAACCTATACTAAGCTATACATAAAAGGGAGTTAAAGACTCCAAAACCTTTCAATGTCTGGGGGTGACGGTTTTGAAGGCTGTTTTCGTTTTGCAGCTTTTTTTTTTTTCCTTACCACTGCAAGTTACTAAGACAAAGCAAAAAAGAAACAGGCTCTGAAAGCATTCTTGGCCTCTGCCCCAGTGAACAAGAGTTGAATATCAAAATACAACTCACGAAAACAAACCAACAGAGCTACCATGGACTCCCATGCACGCCAGGAAAGATGCAAGAGTTGGGACGGATGTCTCAGGGGGATGTACATCCACACTGTAGATCACAGGACAGCAGTGAGTGGCCGGCAGGTCAGGATGAGGCAGGCGACAGCAGTCTCCGGACCCCCAGGGCGGCGCTCCCCCTTGCAAGTCCGCTGCCAACCTGCTCTGAGTTTCTGGCGATCGCACAGCTCGGGTCAAACATTCACACTCCCCAGAGGATTTTTAATGGAAAAATCACACCGAACATGTCATGTGCCAGATGCAAATGCTCACCGGGTACCAGAAACTAGGAATAAAACACATCTAACATCCAATAGGGCATTCTGCCATCCTCACTCCGGGGAGATAGTTTCTAGAGTGTTCTCTGACTCTGAGTGATTGTGTTCGATCCTTACGCGGGAGGTGGGAACAGATAATGGACCCTGTGAGGAAGAAGAATAAAGCTCGGGGAGCTATGGGCTGAGCTGTGTCCTCCCAAAAAGAGACGTAGAAGTCCTAAGCCCCAGGACCTCAGGATGTGACTGTATTTGGAAACAGAGTCTTTGGAGAAGATTCCAGTTAAAATGAGGTCCTTAGGGTGAGCCCTAATTGAATATGACCGATGTCCTCACAAAACGGGAAATTTGGACACCGTGCTGTGCACAGAGGGCAGACGATGTGTCGACACGCCGGGTGCGGGCAGCCGTGTGACTAGAGTGGCGACAGCCAAGGACCGCCAAGGATCCAGGCAAACCCCAGCAGCTGGAAGAGGCGAGGAAGGACTCTCCCCTAGAGTCAGCAGAGCGAGCACGGCCCTGCTGACACCCTCAGGTGGCTTGACTCCGGACTTCAAGACTCCAGAACTGTGCAACAACATACCCCTGCTGTCTCGGGCGACCCAGTTGCTGGTCCTCGGTCACGGCGGCCACAGGAAGCCGGTACAGAGGCGATAAGCCCCTCACCCAAGGCTGAACTGGCGAGAGCAGCAAATAACAAGAAACCGTGCTCTGTCAAAACTTCTACCTCCTGGGGCGCCTGGGTGGCTCAGTTGGTTAAGCGACTGCCTGCGGCTCAGGTCATGATCCTGGAGTCCCTGGATCGAGTCCCGCATCAGGCTCCCTGCTCGGCAGGGAGTCTGCTTCTCCCTCTGACCCTCCCCCCTCTCATGTGCTCTCTCTCTCTCATTCTCTCTCTGTCAAATAAATAAATAAAATCTTAAAAAAAAACTTCTACCTCCTGGGTCCTAGACTCTCAGGGACTATGACCGGCTTTCAATAAAGGCAACCTCTAAAGCCATGACCCCAATGCACCCTGGCACATGAAGGGGCGCGACGACGTGGATGGAGTTTTCAAATCTTCGCCCGCCTCCCAGGGGGTGCACAGGTGCTCGCTTCAACCACGTCCTGCAGCAGAGGGCTTGGGGAAGCATTACGTAGGGAAGTCTCTTGGACTGGAGGTATGCAACATTTGGGCGAGGCATCTGGGGGGTTTTGGAGATGAGGAGATGACAAGTTGACAAGCGGCTGCCCACTCCTCCCCCGCCATCTTCCAGCCGCGATGTTCCACTGCGAACATCAGCAGACCAGACAACGAACACCCGAGCCACGTTAAAACAATAATTAGCGCGAGTGAGAACGGTACCCACCGCTCAGCGAGGAGAATCACGGGCAGGCTTGTCATCTGTGGGGGGTTTAAAGATGAGCCCTGCGTGTGAACAGACAGTAGTTTCTGAAACAACAGCAGCCCTTTAGGGACTTGGGTCAAGTCGACTCATAAAGGCCCCCTCACTTGCAGACGTGGTTCCCTAAGACACAAAACAGAGGATGAGGAGATTCTCTCTTACCCCCACCAGGCCGGGCACCAGCAAAGCTCCAAGTCAAATAATCCACCTGCTCCAAGGGAAAGAGTACAGGAAACTGGCTTTGGCCACCAGCTGTTGGGCGAATGGGAGAATCCTGCCTCCGGGCAGCCTCCGCCCTCACTCTCTAAGTCCTAAAACTTGTTTCACAACCAAAGTCCACCCTCAGGGGATTTGGGGGAATTTGTTACTGGAACCAGAGCCACAGTGGCAGCTGCAGATAAGGAGGCAAAAGGTCCAGATCCCACCAGCCGATCCCAAGCATTGTTGGGAAACCCACAACTGGTTCTCATCCGTACACCGCCGTCTCTTGGCTTCTCCTAACGGGAAAAGTATACCCAAATAACAAACCGAGTCCAACTTACCACCCTGTAATGGTGGGTCTGCATTTGCATAGATGAATCTGTTACTAATTTGCGTTTTCAACAAGGTGTATACATCAACATTATTTTTGAAACAACTGATGGTGTTATGGGCTGAATTCTGTCCGCCCCCCGCCCAACCCACCAAATTCATAGGTGGAAGTAGTAACCCCTGATACCCCAGAGATTGACTGTATTTGGAGACAGGTTAAAGCGATGATAAGATTAAATGAGGTCATTAGGGTGGGCGGGGGCCCTAATCCGGTATGACTGGTGTCCTCATAAGAAGAGGAGATTGGGACAAGACAGACATAGAGGGACCATGTGAAGACACAGAGAAACAATGGCCATCGACAAGTCAAGGAGAGAAGCCTCCAAAGATACAACCCTGCTGACCCTGATCTTGGACTTTCAGCCTCTAGACCTGCAGGGCAATAAATGTGTTGTGTAACCCTCCCACCCCATCCCCCCTCCCCCCACCCCCATCTGTGGTCCTTTGTTACAGCAGCCCAAGCAAAGTGATGCACATGAAATTCTACATTTCTTAATTTCTTTTCTTTAATCACATAACTAATGGTCTTTAAAAAAAAAAATCACAAAATACGCTACATCAGGGATTTTTTTTGGCCATTTCCTTAAAAGTCTTGAAATTACCGAAGCAGGGAACAAAAGGTACCACTAATGTCCCTGTGTCACTGGGTAGATGGGTATCATAACAGTGCAAGTATTGGCCGGTAGAGAGTGTAAGGGAAGCAGACCCAGGAGAATAAAAGGGTTTTAGAGAAGAGACTGGTGGTCGGCTTGACAGGACTTTTAAGATCTTCGGGCTAATGTTCCCACTGAGCATTTGGGGGTTTCTGCTAGCCCACCTTCTCTTGGGAACCACTCCCTCCCCCACTCTCTGAGCAATTCAAAGAGGACTGACTGCTTCTCCCCTCCACCCGCTCCAGGGCTGTGGTCTCAACCCTTCTAACCAGATCATGACCAAGACTTCCACCACATCTCCTGGGGTAGAGATGCTCTCCCTCAGCTGCAATGGGGCGGTGGGTAGGACGTACGGCTGAGGACCATCCTGCCTTCCCATGGGGACACTGCTTGAGAATAAAGCCAACACACAGAGAGCAGAGCCAACAGACATGGCAATGACTTCTTGAGGAGTAGATCCAGGACAGCCTGATGCTTCCCTCTATTTTCAGTTACTCGAGCAGATAAAGTCCTTTTTTTTTTTTTTTCCCAACATCAGTTGGTAGGGGTTTCTACCATTTATGTCTCCAACAGTCCTCACCGAGCCAAAGAGGCACTCTGGTATACATGATTATATATCCCACTTCATATATAAAAGTTTCATCAAAATTTGAAGTGTGTTTACATTTGACTAAAACCCATATAATTTCAAGGGTGCTTAATCAGGAGTGCAGTATATGAGCTTTAGGAGCTTTAGGATGTCCCTGACATTCTAAGGGGAAAAAAATATATATTTAGGTGCCTAAGGGTCTGTGGCAGAAACCAACTGAGGGACTGCCCACTCCAAACTTCAGTATCTTAGGGGGAAGTACAGTACAATGATCCAGCTTGTTTTGAATTCTGAAATTCGAAAAACTTGCACCACCTTGCCTATTCTTAGGCTGACATGTGAAGTTTTCATCATAAACTCATTTCTAAGGACAGAATTCCCGGCTTATTATAAACAGTAACACTTTAAAATAAAACTTTCACATTTTTAAACAGAACCTAACCATCTGAGACCCATCATTCATTTTAAAAATTCAAGAGCAAGCTATGTTTTTGAGATCTGAAAAAATTTATGTCATTCCTTAGCACGAGAAAGGGGCCCAGACGTCCTGTTTCTAACCCCAAATGTAAACAGTGTGAGAGAGCGTGCAAGGGGGCAGCTGGTGGCGGTGCCCGCCCTAATTAGCAGAAGGTTCCCACCCACCCATTTCAAACAGTTCCTCTGTTTGGGGTCCCTCTGAAGGGTTTGATACTCAAGAGCAGCATACCAGAGGGAGACTGGTGTTGGGTAAGTAAGAGATGCGCCTTTATAAACAGGGCGGCAGGGGTGGGAGGGATGACTGGGAAAATGGAAGGATGATCCACGGACCTGGGAGGGCTGGCCTTAGTCCAGTCAATTTCAGGGGAGGATCCATATGTGAGGCTGAAAATCTGAAAATTGATTCCATTAAAACCATCCACGCCTGTATCCTCCATGGAAAAGCTTCATTCATGTATCCCCAGGGGTATGTACATCCCAGTGTCAGGACACCTGGGCCAGTGGATTACGGGACAGAGGTTAAGAGGAAATGTTCTACAGACAGAACTGGGGTCCAGGCTCTGGCTTTACACTTGGGCAAAAACCCCATCTCTGCGCCTCAGTTTCCCCCATGGATCAAATGAACTGCACAGTTTAGTAGGATTAAAAGCCACTGTGCATGTAAAGCATATATCCTAAGCATTTAAGAGGCAACTCAAGGGATGGTCGCTACAATTGTTATCCCCATTATTACTGTTACTGTTATTTTAAATACTGTGAAGTACAACTTGCTAAGGAAGAGTCCTCTCCTATCCCACTGATGGGCTCTCATCTCCTTTCCCAGGCAGAGGGCAAATTTCTAATGAGAGAAAGGAGCAAGGTGGACAGAAAGTTCCAGGAAAATGGCCTCAGGTGATGAGTGGATTAAGGTTTGCCATTATGTTCAGGGTCTCTGCAAGCTTTCTGAGAGCTCTGGACAGGTCTGGAAAGATAAAACCTGTGGCCCCCTCCTCTACCCCCCCGGGAGCCATCTGTCTCCTCATTTTGCCAAGCACAACCACCGAAAGTCAGAGGCAAAGAGCATGTAGGGAGGGATAGGGGAGAAAGAGGGGGGAAGCTCTAAATAATAACACAATTACAATCACTACTACTTACCGAGTGCTTTCTGTGTATGGCTCTGTCCTAAGCATGACACACACATTAACAGATTTAATGAGCTCAAAAATGCTGTTCCAATAGGAGTTATGGATAAATCCAAGCAGAAGAAAAAGGGATATGTCAACAAGCAAGAGCCAGAGAAAGCATCCCTTGGTGTGTATTAAGTCAGACTACCACTGGCAAAGCAGCAGGGCTTCATGAACCATGAAACCAACGTCGTGCCAAGCGCAAGTTTATAAAGTGCTGTGGTGCCTGGATCACACACACCCTCTGATAAGCCCGGGGTTCATCTATCACTCTTCCGTGATTCGCTAAGCAAACCTATTCATGCAGCACCAATGTCTGGCTTACAAGGGCAGTGTGATAATAACCCAAACGGACCTCACAAATACTAGAGGCAATCCTAAACATCCAACAGAAACACGCTGGTTATCTGAAGAAGCGTCTTCGGGCACTGGGGCTGAGCTTCCGTACAAAGTTAGCCATCCTCCCCAGCGACTTCCCCATCACTGATAATCTCTCAATCCACCACAAGCACCACTCTGCAAAGGGTTCTCCAAAGGACATCTGATGGATGTGAAGCCCAGTAAACAGAAACCACGGTCAAAGACTCCATCAGCACCTAGGGACCAACAGCATAGCCAGGAAGAATCAAACACTCACAGGGAAGAGCCGACCTTCTCCGTCAGGGTTTAAAACACCTAAGGGGAGAAGAAAGAGGAGGCTGAAGATCAGAGAAAATGGAGAGAGCAGAGAAATGGAAAGTTAAGGTAGCAGGGAGAAGAGGGTGTGGGGAGGATGGTGGCCACACAGCGACATCCAAGAAGGACAAGACAAGGGAAGCAGCGGGGAGACAAAGGTTCTTCAAGCTCTGCCCTGGCCAAACTTCACCATTCAGACTGGAGGGTGTAGAGAAAGGCAGGTCTCAGCCTGGAGAGGTGGCAAGGGTCCCTCCCCCCCCTCCGCCAGCATGATCGCCATGCTGGTCACAGGCAAGGGGGCGTGCCCTCTTCCAACTCGGGAAACCCTGAGAAGCTAATCCACACACACGCATAACCCATGCGCTCCGGCAGCGCACTGGAGTCCTCAAGGTTCAGCAAGAAAGGGTTTGTATTATGCCTGGACAGCAAATGAAATCCAAAATAACCACCACTGTCACCGTGCAGGGAGCAGACAGCCTGGTCCAGGCATGCGGTGAAACACTGAGGATCCCCCCGTCCTAAGAAGCACTCTTTACCGGGGGCTCACGCGCTCTGGCAAGGCAGCCAGCCTAGAGCACTGGGAGGATGGCATGCAAAATGCAGAAGCAGAGACCAGCACGGGGCACAGATGCAGTTCAGCATCCAGCATTGGGAAAACCCTGCAGAAAGGGCTGCCTGAGCTGGGTTGTGCGGGAAAAACAGGGGTGGCCTAAGGCAGACAGAGGGAAAGAGCTTATCATGCAGAAGGAGAGGTATGTGCACAGCTTGGCAGGTTTGGGGGGAAATAACCAGTAAGAAAACAAAACAAAACAAAACAATGAGGTCGGGACTGGGGATGCGGCTGCAGAGAAAAGCAGGGGCCAGTTCATAACAAGCTTTATGTGTCCTGATAAGAAAGTTGGAAGGGGGCGCCTGGGTGGCTCAGTCATTGGGTGTCTGCCTTCGGCTCAGGTCATGATCCCAGGGTCCCGGGATCAAGCCCTGCATCAGGCTCCCTGCTCAGTGGGAAGCCTGCTTCTCCCTCTCCCCCTGCTTGTGTTCCCTCTCTGGCAATATCTCTGTCAAATAAATAAATAAAATCTTTAAAAAAAAAAAAAAGAAAGTTGGAATTTTCCAGGGCCCAAGTGTGAGCCAGTGAGTGTAAATACACAGAACATTCTAGAAAAGCCCTTGTTCTTTAAAGAATAAAAATAAAGGCTCTCTTATCTATAAGGGATCAGGCTAGTCTATTTGAAAACCTCTGTTATCCAGAATGGCTTCCGCGGCAATTCTGAAAGGTGGGTACTGCTGTCTCCCAGCAAAGCCATCCTCAGGCAGAGAAACACCAACAGTCCTGGGAAGCACAGCACAGCTTTACTTTTAAGGTAGATCGGGAGCCCAGATGTCAGAGCTCCAGCCGTTTTGCTCTCAGCCCACTGCAGCTGCTTTGGGAACCACTCATGAGGAAAAGAAGAATTGTCTCTATTCCATCCCTTACTGGGTGTCATCCAAGGCTAGGAAAAAGGTTGTTCTATAACCCTGGGCTCGTTGGAACAAACCCCCCAATAAAAGCAGCTCTGGAGAGTGCACTTTCACCCAAGCCCCATCCCCACGCCCAGCCACACCAAGGGAGAATGTGCTATTTCAAGAATTGCTGCTACTTTCAAGAGTAAACTTTATTCCAATGAGGCCGCTTTCCGGTGGGCAACAAAAACCATCTCAGAATTCTGTACCGATGACGGGGATTGGAGAAAAGTGCAGAAGCTCCTCTCAGCTTCCATCCCCACCGTACCCGTTCTAGCCCAGTGGTCTTCACAGCTTCGTGCATGAACTAAGGCAAAAGCCTGTTCAATGGCCTCCCAGCTTCCATCTCTCCCCACTCCAGTCTGACCCCAATACTGTTACTAGGCTCATCTTCCTAAAACAGAGCCTTTTTTTTTTTTAAGATTTTATTTATTTATCTGAGATTGAAAGAGAGAGAGCATGAGCGGGCGGGGGCGGGGCAGGCAGAGGGAGAGGGTGAAGCAGGCTCTCCACTGAGCAGGGAGCCCAACCCGAGGCTCGATCCCAGGACCCTGGGATCATGACCTGAGCTGAAGGCAGATGCTTAACCAACTGAGCCCCAGGCGCCCCTAAAACAGAGCTTTGAATACACCATCCTCCTGATCAGAAGTCACCCTGCCTTCCAAGAGCCCACAGCCCCCAACCTAGCTTGCCAAGTTCATCTCCAACTCCTTGCTAACAGAAACCCAAGCTGGCTTATCCTGTAATCCAGAAATACTTATTTGTCAACCTAACCCTTGACCTCCCCTGCAAATCTTCTGTTCAGATTTTAACCATCCTGCGTCCAAAGACCCAACTCAAATCCTACCTCCACCGAGTTTAAGCAACTAAAGCAAACTCCCGCCTCTGATTTTCCCATCCAGCTTCAAGAATCCCCAACCATTCACTGCACTGCAGCATGGTTTCTATTCTTGCTCTGAACCTGTTCGTCTGAATCTTCCATTGTTGTTTAATTTATCACACATTCTTTAAATCTCTCCAACTATGTTTCTTGAGGGCAGGTGCAGCAAGCTTTCAATTTAATTTAATGAATGATTACTTTAGGATTCCTAAGTGCCAGGAGTGTAGCAAGACATACCCACAGGTACTCAGATGGGCTAACCTAGCCACAGTGCTTAAGGAGCTGACCCACAAGTACGGGAATAAGAAAAGTATCTGGTTGGGGCACCTGGGTGGCTCAGTCGGTTAAGCGTCTGCCTTTGGCTCAGGTCATGATCCCAGGGTCCTGGGATCGAGCTCCACATCGGGCTCCCTGCTCGGTGGGGAGCCTGCTTCTCCCTCTTCCTCTGCCTGCCACTCCCCCTGCCTGTGCATGCTCTCTCTCTCTCTCAAATAAATAAAATATTAAAAAAAAAAAAAAGGATCTGGACACTGACAAAGTCAAGCATTAGAAGACAAGCACAGTCTTCAGGGTTTGGGGGCAATGCCTCCTCCCACACCGTTCTTCCATCTCCTATTCACTAAGACCCAGATCGAATATTCTCTTCTTTGACTCCCTCAAGCATAATGCTACCCAACACACTGCGCCCACTGTCCTTCGTCCATGCCTTTATTAGCATCTACCTCCCTCACCAAGACAAGGCTACCGATGATGGCAGGTGATCTCACCTCTGGTCCCAATGTCAAGATGAGACCTGCACATCGTGACAGTTTAGTGAATGCTGGCTGAGAAGTGGTGGCTGAGTGGATGCTGAATGAGTGAAGGAAATGCCAACAAGGATATACGGAGTGCCCGGGGCCTGTAGGCAGGAGAGATGGTGACTGGACAGAGAAAGGACAGAGGATAGAGGAGTCTGATCCAAAAAAGGGAGAAGCAGTATCAGAACCAAGTGGGAAAACAAGGGCCATTTTTAGGCAATAGCCAAGAGGCCAGGACTAGAGAAGACCTGCAGAGTCCTAGGGCAGATGGCGAGCGTAGACAGTGGGGAAGCTAAGCTGACGGCCAGTGTAGACAGGTGGAGAAGCCAGGGCAAGGTCAGCACTGAGACCGCACACTGAGCTGAGTCCTGGCCCCACGCTTCCTGGCTGTGTGACCTGGGCAAGCCTCAAGCTTCCACACTCTGCAAGTGGGAGAGTAAGCACGCCCACCGCCTGGCATGCTGAAAGGCTGAAACGGCACAAAATGATCCAACAGGAGAGAGCCTGGCATGAAGGAGGCGCTTAAGGAACATGCTTTTGGGTATGGAACAGGCTGACGTAGAGAGACCAAGGGAAGGGAAGGGGCTGAGGACGGACACCTAGAAGTCACAGGTGTGAGAAGGCAGAGCCACGGGCTGCGTGGGGAGGTCGGGGAGGTCGGGAAGCCCGGGTTCTGGTCCCGTCTCCTCTCTGCATCATTCTCTTTACCTCCCTGGCCTTAGTAGCCACAGCTATGAATGGAAGGCGTTGGTGCAATGGGACCCAAGGCGCCTCCAGCCCTGCAGTGTCTCCACAGGACAGCTCTGCCCCTGGGGCAGAGAATTCCGACATGGAAAAGCCCGGGGGGGGGGGGGGGATTCATGAAAACAGAGAAAGAACAGATACCAAGATGGCAGTGGAGAGGTCTCCCAGAGGAGACAGAAGGCTCCAGCCTTCCCTAGCTTTCCCAAGCCCTCCTCCTCCTCCCCCTCCTCCTCAAAGGGAGCCACACCCCCCAGCTCCCCCCAGGTCACTCCATAATCACCCTCCCCAGCACTGGGAAGAGCATCAGCAACAATCCACGCTTTTCCAGGCATTTGCCAGGCCACCCGGCAGGTACTCGACAGGCGTTAGGGCACGCCCATTCTTCTGGTGCCAGAAAAGTCAAAATCCCCACAAAGTGAGAGCAAAGGAAAGCGGCCATGCATGACAGTACTGTACTCCCCCTGCCTTGTGACAAAGCCATCAGCGTTTGAACCACAACAATGACCCCAAAGAGAGTTCAGTTTGCTGACCTGAAATGTCCTTCACATTTTTAAAATAACATCTTCCTGGAGAGGCCTCAAGTCTGTACGTCCACTGATGTTCACGCGCCCTCCCTCTCCCGGCACGTCCCACCCCCCACCCCCCCAGCAGCACTGAGAACACGACCGCTTGTTCATTCAACAAACAAATCGTTCTGTGTGGCCACACTCCTTATTTTGTGCAGACCTACTAAGCACGGGGCACCATGCCTGCAGGCAGGGGAAAAGCCCTACCTGCTGATTCACTCTGCCTGAACCTCCCTTGGCTCCTGCAACAACCAGGAAATGCCATTCCCAGATGAGCGCTCACATCAGTCAAGGAGGCTGGCATACTAAGGATGGACGCAACTGTTCTGGAAACAAAAGGGGGGAAGGGGTGTTTCCCAGGAACCACAGAAATGTTAACCTTACTCAATAATAAATCGGTGACCGATGTATCCAAGGCAATCCCTAACCACACAATCACACTGGAGAGCCCAGGATTCCCTGCTGGATTTAAATGAAAAAAAGAAAAAAAAAAAAAAACAGGAAGAAAGAAATGCCCACATGTCTATGTCCTGCTCTAAATCCTCCTAAATTCTACTGCTTCTTCCATGGAAAGATCAGCAAGCCCCTTCTTCCCAGTTGGCCTTGGTACTTCAAAAAAGGACTATGTGAAAAGCAGACCTCTCCCTGTAGTCAGGGCTCCATCTCCATCTTCATTTGCTGCCCTTCCAAAGCGCAGCCCCATAATGTGACAAGAGAGGCTAAAATTACCGGTGATATGGCACTTTCCACTCCAGCCCCAGCCTGTGATTATCTACAACTCCAGGTTGCCCCAAATTACCTCTGGAGCCTCAAACGCCTTACATTTTATTTCATTCCTAGAACAAATTCCTTTCTGGAAACTTTCATAAGAGATAAAGGAACAAAAACCAAAAAAGCCCTAGGTATCTCAGTTGCAGCAAAGGAAGAGCCAGGAGGCTAGCATGCTTCTGAACATCTCCTACGTTTATCACCTCTGAAGCCAATTAATTCATGTCTCCGCAATTATGAAAACTCAGAATCCTAGAAACTCTTGCCTAATTTATTTTTTTAATTTTTTAAAGGATTTTATTTATTTATTTGAGAAAGAGAGAGAGAGCGTGCAGGAGTGGTGGGGAGGGGCATAGGGAGAGCGAGATGCAGACTCCCCGCTGAGCAGGGAGCATGAGCAGTGAGACCCCAGGACCCTGAGATCAGGACCTGAGCCGAAGGCAGACGTTTAACCAACTGAGACACCCAAGAGCCCCGTTACCTAATTTACTTTTTAAACCACTTCTGTTCTTGATATATTCTTAGAGGTAGAACCTCAGTGGGAGCAGTTAAGGAACTCAGACAGGTGTGTAGTTAGGACTGCTACCTCCAGGAAGAACAGCAGTTAAACAAGTAAATCTGCCCTCAAGTAACTGGGTTAGTAAGGGAACGGTAGGTGCTGGTTAGTGGTTACGAAAGTTGATATAACTACCAGACTTCTTTCAGTAATACAGTTCCATATTAGGGTCCCTGGCAGGTGAACATAGGGAGTTATATGTTAAAACATTTGAAGTTTGTATTAAAAAATCCTTGGTTTCATGTAACAGATAAGGCTCCCAAAAGCATCCATCATGATTGTCTCAATCAAATAATTCGAAATACAATAAAGGAACTAGCTATTAAAAAGAGCCTTTTATGAATCCCTTTTGTAAACTAAAAATCTTTTGTACCCCAATTATTTGTCTTAAAGTGTCTGCCTTTAAAATCAAATTTTATAAGCCAAATTCTGCTAAAATAGGGCACTCCGATATTTAGCATCAATATCGAAATAATAATTTTTTAAAAAGTCATATTTACATTGCACTCACTTTGAATCTCCTCTTTCCAATAAGCACTGCCCTCTATAGCCAGGAAATCAATGCCTGAGTAGAGAGAACCCTTCTTTCTAGAACACAAATGTGGAGGCATAAAATTAAATTGGTTTTCATTTTTCCCAACTTGTGCATCTACACGGATTGCTTTTCTGCATCCGTTTTTCTTCTAAACATCCCTGCCTCATACTCACCCAAGAGCTTGTCTACAAGGTAAATGGCACACACACCCCCTACCATGGGGCAAATGAAAGGGCTCCCCTTTCCACGGTAGAGTCCAGACTTTGCAAAATCCCCAAGGGTCAACTGAAGACAATCAAAATTTTCAGCATTGCTTTTTATCACAACATACTTAATTCTCAAGTAGTTCTCAAAGAAGAGGTAACATCAAAACCAAGTTGCTTTCATATTACTTAAGAAATTAGCAGGCAAGTCTAGATGCTTATGTGTGAATGGCCTAATATATCAGAGAGAGAGATCAGAGAATCTACAAGCAACACAGCAAAGACTTCACGCTTCTTTTCTTCAGCATTGTCTACCCGTGGTGTTTTATATTTCAAGATAGGGTACACCTTTGAACTGGTCAGGCCTCTTCCCATTTCAGAGCTAGAAATCTTAAATAGTCGGAGCTTTGCCACTAACTAAGGCAAACCCATTCCCTCTCTGGGCCCTAAATTCCTAGCTGCAAGGTACAGAACTGATGTATAGAGACAATGCCTGAAGCCCAGAGAGGTCAAGCGGGATTCTAATGTCACACAGCAAGTTAGCAACAGATGATGCAAGACTAGACCCAGATCTCCTGATTTTACTTAAATCACCCTGCCTCCCACTCAACGCAGGTAAAGATGATACAGGCAAAACACACACACAGGCTTCTTTTCCCTCCATTTTCTGGCTCCTATATCTGAAAAAAAACTAAATATATTTTGCCCTGGGGCTCACTGCTGCAACTGTGATTTTCCTTTCTCCCTAACACTGTTGCTTTTCTTCTTCACTATACAGTTTGTTCATCCAACAACACACACACACATACACAAACACATATGCACACAGGCATGCACACACACTCGTCCTCATTAATAAACTCTTCCTTTCCCAACAGCAAAGAAAGTTTAGGCCAGAACTGAACTGACTCAAATACTAGAACCTTGTTCTAGTGCTAAACGTGGCCATAACTCTACCGAGAAGCCCATCTGACACAATGGAATTTGTTCTCAGAGAGAAGGACTTTTCCCCCATACTGTATCATTTGTCAAGTAACATTGTCATTTCTCCCACTGCTGCATAATCACATAATGAAAGCCCCAGTGGAATGCAGGTACACAAGAGGGCAGACTTAAGGTTGATAAGGGACCCTTTACTTGCATTCTAACAGTTTTTTTAAAGAACAGGCAAAGTGCTCAATGTAGAAGGATAAAGGACAAAAAAAGAAAATTCCTTTTCCTGTTTTTATTAACAATGTGGGATAATCAACCGGTAGTCTGGGATCTTATCCAGAAACCATTCTTGTCACCATTTGAATACAGGGAGTATGAAGCTAGTCCCCAGCGTGGAATCCTATTAAATTATCTCCCTTCTAACACCAGGCTTCCCCTCTCCCAGAACACCTTCCAGCCACATTAACTAATGACTGTTCTCCATACACAGTACATACTTTAAGGTTTCCATGCTGTTCTTTCTAGCTGGGACTCCCTTCCTTTCTACTCCTCTGGCAAACTCAAACTCGTCCTTTGCACAAACCTGTAAAACAGCACTTAGCTCATGATAATGGTTCGTTCCCTGGACTTCTGCTTCCCTGAACGAAAGGTGAAACCTCTGCAGCCTCCAAGTGGAGCATGGCATCTGCCACATAATAGATGTTCAATTACTATTTGAGTTAAAAGGAGAAACGTTTTCTAAAATACATTTGCTTATGTTGTAAGTTTACTGGCTGCCGCCTACTGCCCTCCAAGGGTCGATGTGGTCAGAGAGGAAGGGAGTGCCCGAGGACCTCTCAATGTCAAATGCGCTGGAGGAGAGCCACAAAGCCTCAACACCACCCGCGGATCCTGTGAGCTGGCTGTATTGCTCCAGGGTGTCAGTGGCTGGGTCCCTGGAGCTCTCAGTCCCCTGGGACTTACTTACCCCGACCCCCGGCCCCCGATCTTGCATGCTCCCTACTCTCTGAGAACTCTGGCTCAAAGATGCCTTCCCATTATTCACAGACCCTAAGGAAGACCAGAATTCTGCCTCAGCTTCTTACTCTCCCTCTGCCACCTGGCTTCCCTGAAATTCACAAGACTTCATTCATGCCTTAGGACCAGGTATATATCTTTTCCAAGACCAGTTTTCACCAGTTGATGCTCAATGACAAATTTAATAGTATTTTCCTGCTCCAATCTCTCACCCCTTGGCTATACTGTGCCTATGAGAAACAACTATAAAGCTTTAATAGCAGAAATAAAGCTTTATGCTGACAGTTTTCCTTAGACCACAACAATAGCTCCCTTCAAACTACCTAAATATGCACTACACATATGGATAAAAGATCACAAATGTGGTCTACCAGACCCCAGAGTTGAGGAAAATGTAAAAACTCACATAGGTTCACAGGTTCCAAACACTGAGTCTAATTCCATATGCTGAGTTGGGGCTTTTAGAAAACCGTGAGTCTCAAATCTTGGTGACATTTGCCTTCTTTGGTGCCAGTATTCTGAGCAGGGTAATCTCTTCTTGGACTCTGCCTCTCACCTTTTCTGCCTGCCCACCTCTGGAGTCAGCTTTGATAAGACTTGGCCACGTGGATAAGGTAAGCCTGGGCAATGGGGCTTTGTTCTTCAGCAAAATAGAATTATCTTCCAATTCTGCTGGAAGAAACCTAGATGCTAATGACTTAATGCTGTTAAAAGAGTAGAGAGCATCTGAGACAAAAGTGCAAACCAGACTGTCGAAGGTTATATGTATAAAAATACAAGGTATGTATTTTTAAGGGATGACCGTAAGAAATTTCAAGTTTGATGGAATTGACTCTAGACTCCATTTAGGATGGATGATTTTATGGGATTTTTATGAAGACTGCAGGTGACATGCAGTCCAAAACCAAAAAAAAAAAAAAAAGGCAGTTCTGATCACAAACCCTCAGGGAACACAAAGTTAGCATGGTCTAATGCCCAAAGGATGGAGTCTGCAGGAAGTTCTATCTCCTGAAATGTACAGCCCTCATATACTCAGAACTTTGCAGTTAACCAGTCCTGACTTGTCGAAATGACACTTTAGATGTGATGAGACCCATCATTCAGCATTTGGAATCCACTCATTCATGCAAGCATACATCAGGTACCAAAAAAGTCAAGTTCAGGAGCCTAAAGAGAAACCACAGCCTTTTGTACCGTGGGTCCTTGTGTTTTCTTCCTTGGTGGTAGAACAGAGGACTAGTCCCCCTAGTGTCCTGCTACTGTAAGTGGCTGAAGGATGGAGACACTCCTGCATTCTGCATCCACATTAAAGCACAGCTCAGGAACCCAGAACCCCAAGGAAACCTTCACATCTCCCCAAAGAGATGGAAGCTCTCTGCGACTTAGGAGGAGACCGGAAAACCTGACCTGTCATTTCCAAGGCCCTTATATCTGGTTTAAAAGCCAATATGATCTGCCATTACCTCACACTAAAAAGTTAACCCACTAGCCAGCACGCTTCACTACGTGAAGGAAAAGAACCCATACTTGTCAGTGGATGACTGCCCACTCCAGAGTGATCCAACATTTGCTTGGAACACCTCTCTATCCAACTGGGCAGATTTGTTTCCTGTCCTTGCCACTACTTGAAAACCCACTAACACCTAAATCTTGACAACTTCTGCCTCTCTGTTCCAGTTAGTTTTCTTCCTGGTGTGGAATTAACAGGGCCAGCCTCCATAAACGTGTGTTCTCCTCAAACAATTTTCACTGAAGTAAAACACTCCTGAAATATAAAGGTATACTAAGATGTGTGAAACCTTAAAGCCAGGTTTTGTTTTGTTTTGTTTTGTTTTTTATCCCCAGTGAGGACTCCTGCCCGTGAGTAATTCATTCATGTCACCCATTTGTGAGAGATGCGAAAAGAAAACACCACTTATTCCTTTCCTAATTTAGAACCTTCCCTTGTCTTAAGTCTACCAAAGCTGACTCCTGGGGAGGGAAGACAAGCGAGGTAAGGAGAAAAATGAGCCTGAAGTGACTGCATCCACGGAGTGAATAAGCACTTTGGGTTTCCACCTGTGTCAGAGACGGACCGATCTGCATTTAGGGGAGGTGACCGCCCCACCTCATACCCCCCAAGAAAGAAGCAGGAGCCTGAGTGCTCTCTTGGGGAACTTACATAAGACCCTGTAAAACTTCCTGTGACATTCACAGAAAATGTAAGCTGCTATTTTGCTCCCTCAGGAGATCATTTTAATGGACTGAGTGACAAAATTCACAGATTCGGAATTCAACAGAAACCTGCTCAACCGAGGTACACCAGCTGAGGGACGAGAAAAATCCATCCCCATTAAACAGGGTCACCCGGGGGATGGATTCAATGTAAGAGAGACAATCTGTTCCCTCCTAAGTGACCCATTTAAAATCAGATTGTTCCAGGGAAACCTCAAAGGTTTAATAAATTTTAAACTGGCAAGGACAGCCTTGTAGGACTGAGGTTCCTTAAAAAGGAAAATGTTAAAGAAGGTAATAGAGCAATAAACAAAATAACTTAAGGATGCACGAACTTTGGAGTCAGTCACTACACCCTTCAGCAACAGAGACAGTCACAGGAATGCCTGGATCGCCATACACTGATCTCTCATCCTAAGCAGCTTTGTCTCACAGGACGGCCACTCTGCTTAGGTTTCCTCTCTACAGAGAGCGCTGCCATCCAACCACTCTGTCCTATAGAGGGACAAAAAGCTCTGGCTACTCACCCTAAATCGCCTTGACTCTCTACCACGAGGAGCAAAGAAAAGTTCCTTACAGCATCACACCAGGAAAGGCAGGTAAAGATCACCCAAGAGGGACAGCGAAAAACACAGTAGGATCCCCAAAGTACAGGCGCCCAAAGCTAACAAGCTGCGGGGACTGGGGGGGTGGGGGTGCGAGATTCGGGCACACCACCTCCCGCTGTGGACGGGACACTCCTCCTTGCTTGCCCCCGGTTAGCAGTGCCTAGGAGCGGGGCAGTCCCTGAGAAGGGTCCTGGGGACATCAGAGACTTGTGGACTTGCACCTCCGCCTGTCCAGGGCTCCTGACCCAGGAGCTGAGGGTGTGCCCTCACAGGGGATACCAGCTACAGGTTCGGAGAACTCGTCCGGCGCCGCTCACCAGGGCGCCCCCGCCGAGGCTCTCAAGCACCCCCGGGCTCTTACCTTGGCCGCGACTGCCGCCAAACACAGAGAGACCGCGGAAGAGCAGGGTGGCGCGGCGGCCCTGCCGCCGCCGCCTACAAGGCGCAGGGGGTCCGGGTCGGGGTCCCAGCAGGCGCTGCCCTAGTTCAAGCGGCGGTGCCAAGCGCAGACTTCGGGGCGGCCCCCGGCTCCAAACGCTGCGGGGAGGGTCCGGGCCGCCCAAGCTGAGCACTGTCCCTTCTTTCTCTCCCTCCGGCGCCGCTACCTGGAGCTGCTCCCTGCCCCAGGGACTCTTCCGAGCCGGGGGCGCCCCGCATGGGCAGGGGCCTGCGTCCGCCACGGGCCGGGTCCGGGAAGGGGGCGCTGGGGAGAGACGCGCGGCGGCCGCCGGGGCCGGCTCCACCTCCCGTGCTCCCCGCCGCTTCGCCCCTTCAGGGCAGGGCCTGCCCGCTCCCGGCCCCGCGAGGCGAGCGCGGCCGCGCCCCCAGCTTCGGGCGCCGGGGCTCCGCGCGGCGGCCGGGCAGCGGCAGTCCGACCGGGCCGGACGCCGAGCGCGGCGGCTGAGAGGCTGCAGCCGGCCGCGGCGCCCCCTCCCCCCGGGCCTGCGCCGCCCGCGGCTCCGCGGGAAGGAGGCGCTGGAGAGGGCCTCGCCCCGGCCTGGGGCGCGGGGCCGGGGGCGCGGGGCCGGGGGAGGCGCCCCGGGAAGGTCACCGGAGCGGAGGCGGGGCGCAGCGCGGTGGGTGCGGTTTTTTTTTTTTTTTTTTTTTTTTTTTTTTTTTTTTTTTTTTT